>NC_053425.1:81252847-81382901 GCF_007990345.1 Gossypium hirsutum | reverse complement strand
CACGTCACCAATGGGGGGAACCAACATCATTTTATTGTTTTCCTTTTTTATTACCATACTCCTTATTTTATTTTTTCCTAACCTCATAGGCCAACATGTTCCCAACATGTTCCACCATAGCATGGCCAACCACTAGCTCATTTGGTAATTGACTGCAACCCATTTTACCATGATTAATACATTTAAATGCCTTCTATTTTCCATGTATATCCTATTTAATTTCTCTGCATTGCAATTGAGAAGTTCCATACATTACATTAGCATATGATTATTTTTTATGATCGGTTTGTGTCCAAACATTCCGACTAGGGTCATTTGGCTGTTAAACTCTCCCCACTTAAATTTTTCCCGAAATCTTACCGGTAATAGTTTGGGTATCGTTCTTTCATCGAGCTCTCGGTTTCCAGTAGTTCTCGATCCCTGTTTGAGCCATAACCTTACTAACGGAACCTTTTGTTTCGCACTCCTTCACTTCACGAGCTAGGATACGTATCGGTTCTTCTTCATAACTCATATCGGCTTGAATTTCAACCTCTGATGGGCTAATTATGCGATGGATCAGATCGATAGCGTCGAAGCATCGAAACATGAAAGACGTCGTGAATCTTTCAAGCTCAGGGGGCAAATCAATCTATACGCAACCGGACCAACTCGTTCGGAGATTTCGTACGGCCAATGAATCTCGGGCTCAACTTGCCCTTACGGCCAAACCTGAGTACCTTTTCCAAGGCGAAACTTTAAGGAACACTTTATCTCCACCTGATATCAATGTCTTTCGTTTCAAGTCCGCATACGATTTCTGACGATCTGTGGCTGCCTTCAGACTTTCACGGATTACTTTACTTTCTGTTCGGCATCTTTAATCAAATCAACTCCGAAAATTTTACTTTCACCGAGCTCGGTCCAAACAATGGTGTACGGCATTACGACGTACAAAGCCTCGTAAGGTGCCATCTTAATACTTGATTGAAAACTATTGTTGTAAGCGAATTCAATCAAAGGTACATACCGTTCCCATGAACCACTAAACTCAAGGATGCAGCATCAGCATATCTCGAGATCTGATTATCCGTCGGATGACATCGGTTGGGATGAAAAGCGTGCTAAATGCAGCTGGTACCAAAGCTTCTTGCAATTTCCAAATCGGAGTGAATCTCGGATCTCTATCCGACACGATAGAAATAGGTACTCCATGTAATCTCACAATCTGAGAAACATACAATTCGGCTAGTTTATCCAATGAAAAATCCGTACGCACGGGGATAAAGTGAGCCGACTTAGTCAGTCTATCAACAACAACCCAAATCGCATCCTTCTTACTTGTTGACAATGGTAGTCCGGACACAAAGTCCATTGTGACTCGATCCCATTTCCACTCGGGTATCATGATCGGCTGAAGTAATCCTGAAGGCACTTGATGTTCCGCTTTCACTTGTTGACATATTAAACATCTCGAAACAAAGTCGGAGATGTCCCGTTTCATACCATGCACCAAAACCGTCGTTTCAAATCGTTGTACATTTTCGTACTCCCCGGGTGAATTGACATTCGGCTACAATGAGCTTCGTTCAGAATCATCGAAATGAGTTCTGAATTTCTTGGAACACACAACGACTTCTGAACCTCAAACAATCGTCATCATCAATTTGAAATTCGATTCCATATTCGGAATACATTCAGCCCGTTTTGCAACCAATTCATCGTCGACTTTCTGAGCTTCACGAATTTGATGAATCAATGATGGTTTGGCCTTTAATTCAGCTACTAACACATTGTCGGGTAGAACAGACAAGTGCACATTCATCGCTCGTAAAGCAAACAGCGATTTCGGCTTAAGGCGTCCGCAACCACATTAGCCTTTCCCGGGTGGTAATCAATGACAAGCTCGTAATCTTTCAACAACTCAAGCCAACGTCTTTGTCGCAGATTTAAGTCTCTTTGAGTCATCAAATATTTGAGACTTTTGTGATCCGAAATACATGGCACTTTTCGCCAAACAAGTAATGTCGCCATATTTTCAAAGCGAATACGATGGCGGCTAGTTCGAGATCATGGGTTGGATAATTTCTCTCGTGTGGCTTCAATTGTCTCGACGCATAGGCCACAACTCGCCTTCTTGCATCAATACGCAACCAACCCGAGTAGGGATGCGTCACTATAAATGACAACTCTTTGCCTGATTCGGGTTGCACTAAAATTGGAGCTTCAGTCAAATGAGTTTTCAGTTGATCGAAGCCTTTCTGACATTTCTCCGTCCATTCGAACTTAGCATCCTTTTGAAGTAGCTTCGTCATTGGTGTGGCTATCATCGAGAACCTTTGACAAATCGTCGGTAATAACCGGCGAGTCCCAAAAAGCTCCGAACCTCAGTAATATTTCTCGGAGGTTTCCAGTTAAGTATGGCTGAGATTTTGTTCGGGTCAACTCGAATACCCGATGCGGATACCACATGACCAAGAAGCTAACCTCTCTTAACCAGAACTCACACTTACTGAACTTAGCATATAACTTCTTATCCCGCAAAACTTGCAACACTAATCTCAAGTGTTCAGCATGTTCGATCTCATCTCTTGAATAGACCAAGATGTCATCAATGAACACAACTACGAACCGATCCAAATATGGTCTGAAGATCCGATTCATCAATCCATAAATACGCAGGGCATTAGTGAGCCCAACGGCATCACTAAGAACTCGTAGTGACCGTACCTCGTTCTGAAAGCAGTTTTGGGTATGTCCGAATCTCGAATTCGCAACTGATAATAGCCCGATCTCAAATCTATTTTGAGAACACTGAGGCTCCCTTCAGTTGGTCGAACAAATCATCGATGCGCGGCAACGGATATTTGTTCTTTATCGTCACTTTATTCAGTTGACGATAGTCAATGCACAACCTCATGGTTCCGTCCTTCTTTTTCACGAACAATACTGGTGCACCCCAAGGTGAGAAACTTGGTCGAGCAAACCTCTATCCGTCAATTCTTGCAACTGAGATTTTAACTCTTTTAACTCGGTTGGTGCCATACGATACGGAGCTATCGAAATCGGCGTAGTCCAGGTACAAGCTCAATACCAAACTCTACCTCCCGAACAGGTGGTAAACCCGGTAATTCTTCAGGAAAACATCCGGGTATTCACAACCACCGCACAGATTCGGGTTTCTTTTCTAATTCTTTATCATCAAGTACATACGCAAGGTATGCTTCGCACCCTTTTCTTACATATTTCTGGGCCAACATTGCTGATATTACAGCTGGCAACCCTCAAATCCGTAGACTCAACTCGGATTACTCGTTATTTGCGCACCTCAAATCAATAGTCTTGCTTTGCAATTCACAACCGCATCATGCGCGGTCAGCCAATCCAAACCAAGAATAACATCAATTCATCAAACGGCAAAAGCATCAAGTCCGCCGGAAACAAGAACCTCGAATTACTAGGGGACATCTCTTACACACTTTGTCGACAAGCACGTAACGACCCAAGGGATTTGACACCCGAATTACGAACTCAGTAGACTCAACAGGTAGAGTCTTACTGGATGCTAAGGTTTCACATACATATGAATGAGTAGAGCCAGGGTCAATCAATGCAATCACATTAGTATCAAAGAGAGTGAAGGTACCAGTGATGACGTCAGGGGAGGATGCCTCCTCTCGTGCGCGAATGGCATATGCTCTAGCAGGAGTACGGTTCTCGGCTCGAACAGCCGTATCAGAGGTCCCTCTCTGACTACCACCCCTACCTCCTAAAATTCTCGGTGGTCTACCTCTAGTTGTCACTCCACTAGGTCTTGCACCTTGAATCTTATTCTTCTCATCAAGCTCCGTGCAATCTCTAATGAAGTGGTCCTTCGAACCGCATCCGTAACAGCCCTGTTAATAGACTTACCCCAACATTCACCTATGTGTCGTCTTCCACATTGGGGACATTCAGGTTTCTCTAGACGATTATTGCCCACACTAGCTACCGAAGTAGCTCGGGAGTCCGTCGATGGTCTTGCTCTGATGGAAATTCCGCAGTCGTCCTCGACTTATTAGTGTCCTCCCTGAACTTCTTTACGGCTGAGAACGGAGCTTTACCCGTCGATCTTTTACGATAGTCTCTAGCTTCAAATTCAGCCTTCTTCTTCTCCTTTCCAAGTTCTTCCGCCTTGCAGGCTCGTTCGACTAGTGTTACGAATTCTTTTATTTCCAAAATACCCATTAGTAGCTTTAAATCTTCATTCAATCCTTCTTCGAATCTTTTGCACATAGCAACCTCATCAGCTACACACTCCCGGGCATACCTACTGAGTCTTACGAATTCATGTTCGTATTCAGATACTGTCATACGGCCTTGCTTGAGTTCCAAGAATTCCTTACGCTTTTGATCAATGAACCGTTGACTAATATATTTCTTTCGAAATTCCGTCTGAAAGAAGTCCCAAGTTACTCGTTCGTTTGGGACTATGGAAATCAGGGTCCTCCACCAATAGTAGGCTGAGTCCCGCAACAAGGATATAGCACACTTTAGACATTCATCGGGTGTGCATGACAGTTCATCAAACACCCGAATGGTGTTATCAAGCCAGAACTCGGCCCTTTCAGCATCATCAGTAACTATGGCCCTGAACTCCTCAGCCCCGCGCTTCCTAATCAAGTCTACAGGTGGCTTACTCAGCCTCACAGGATCAGTAACTGATGGCATTACTGGCTCCGGGGGTGGATTATTCAAATTCGGGAATTGTTGGACAGCCGGATTGGTTCGGGCATACTGCGCGACCCACTCATTCATCATGGTAAAGAAGGCTTGTTTAGCCCCCTCACCTTGATTATTCGCAGATGACTGAGGTTCAACAGGCGGTGTCCCTTGTGCAGGAGCAGCCGCTACACTTTCAATGTCATCCGCCAAGGTTCTCTCTACACCGGGATCCATTTACTAATCAAAACATAAATTTTAACCGTCAGAAGTCATCACACAGTTAAACATTAACATTCGGCATGTATAGCTAGACTCATACGTGCTATGGTAGTCCTAGAACCGACTAAACCATAGCTCTGATACCAATCAAATGTAACACCCGAACCCGAGACCGACACCGGAGTCGAACACGAGATGTTAACAGACTTTAAACCCTTTATAAAAATATTTCTCAGACACTGCCAATCTGCGTACTAGTCGCTTTAAAAATCATATCTTGAGTTTCACAACTCGAAAATCAGTTTCGTGATTTTTCCCTGAAACTAGACTCATATGCCATCTACATATTTTTTCTAGAATTTTTGGTCGGGCCAATTAGTACAGTTTATTAGTCAAAGTCTCCCATGTTACAGGGATCGACTACACTGACCTTTGCGCATTACGACCTGGATATCTCCCTGCACAGAGCTTCAATACTGATGCCGTTTGTTTCTATAGAAACTAGACTCAGAGAGGAATCTATCCATATATGGTATGACTCCTAATTGTCTCTGGTTAATTTATAATGAATTTCCAAAGTCGGAACAGGGAATCCAGAAACCGTTCTGGCCCTGTCTCACGAGAACCTGAATATCTCTTAACATACTGTCCATATGATCTTTTCGTTGCTTCTATATGAAATAGACTCATCGAGCTTCGAATACATAATTTATTCATCAATTATTCCACTCCTACTATTTTTAGTGATTTTTCAATCTCACGTCACTGCTGCTGCCAGCATCTGTTACGAAAGCAACTATGCCCATTTCGTGATTTCTCCTTGATCTAACTAGTAATTCGTCATACATATCACAAATTATGATCATGACTAGCCATGCCAAAGGCTAATCATTGTCAAACATCCCCTACTACACTATTGCCATATCATGAATTTTAACACCAAAATAATCAACCATGACATATGGCATAAAAAGGTCGAATTATCAAGATTTACGACCTAACGTTATGAAACCAAACCCAACCGAACATTTATGCCATTTTCGCATGGCTAAAAGTTTACATACCAAAGTTCAACACAACATAATAGCCTATACATGCCGAAATGTTCTCCTAAGCCGACTAAGAAGAAAGTACCAAAACTTGCTAGCCGGTGTGATGACTTCGACGACGGCACGATCACGCAAAAGAGACGAGTCCAAGAAACCTAGAATAGGTGACAAGCAAACACCGAATGAGTATATAACTCAGTAAGCCATAAGCATTCCACAACCATCCATTAATAAAATTATCACAACAGGAAACAATGAAATGAGGTTAAGTACTCCATCCATACCAAACTATACCATAGTTCCTTAAACCCTATGGTTCAATCTCATACCAAGTCCTACATTGGCCTTTCATACATCATTTTATTTTCGTTATAATCATACAATTAAACGAACTTTCACCTATTCCACAATGAACCTTATGTACGTGACTTCAACTATAATCGTCACATAGGTTCAAAACTTACCAAGCTCAACTCCAAATATAAACATAGCGCCTATTAGCCATGAACTCAAGGTACTTACCTTTTCCGCTGTCCAAATTGACTCGGTAAAGTCGCACCCTTCATGTAAATAATTTATAGAAAATATATATTGGGTTCGCACACATAGTGCTTAATAATCAACCGCGCACACTTAGTGCCATGCACTTTAAACTCACACACTTAGTGCCATGCATTTCAAGTTCGCACACTTACCTTTTCCGCTGTCCAAAATCGACTCGGTAAGGTCGCACCCTTAATGTAAATAATTTATAGAAAATATATATTGGGTTCGCACACATAGTGCTTAATAATCAACCACGCACACTTAGTGCCATGTACTTTAAACTCGCACACTTAGTGCTGTACAATTTAAACCCGCACACTTAGTGCCAATCTCATGACCGTGAACACTTATTGCCCGCACACTTAGTGCCGAAAACCAGCCACTCAATAGGCTTCACTTCCTTTTTACATTCGACAAATTTCATCTCTACTTACATATACATTTGTATACATTTCATCTCATTAAACACAATGGTATAGGTATTACGATCCTTTAAATCAATACCAAAGATATGCTTAATGACTTACTTGTGTTGGGTAAGATGGTTCCAACTCGGCTACTCGATGATCTTTTCTTTGCCTTTGCTCGATTCTCCTCCTTTAACTCCTTGAGCTTAATCAATAAATAACTAGTTTAACCGCCTTGCTAAATATTTACAATCCAATGACACATGCATATGTATGTTAGTATATTCGGCAATCACCCTTACTAATCACCCACTTGATCAATTATGGAGAATCAAAGTTAATATCACAATGTGTACCCTATATGGCCCATTATACATAATCAAATTTAACATCATCTATATATTTACTCATATGGCCGAATATACCTAATCATACATACACCTAAGCAAAAATAATTTCTAAAATCTTTATATCATTTATACACTAGTAAAGCATCCTCTCCCTTTCCATCAATTTAGCACATGCATTACTCATTAACCTACAAAAATTATATTCGGCCTTAGCACACAACTTGCTAGCCGATTCTTCCCCATCTAGCAACCAATGCACATATGTGCTCACCAAAAATGCTAAAAAAAAGAGATTCAAGAATCATCAATCCACCATCACATGCATCATTAACAAGCTTCATATTTAGCATGCAATGGCATTAACACAAACTCCACCTAGGCCGAATCTTAACTCATCTTCATGCCTCATCACCACAACATCAAACATCAAAATACCAACCAAGAATGTAACATGCATGGCCGAATATCATCTCCATCATTTAACAAAGTTTGAACCATGGCTAGGTAGATTTCAAACTTACAACTTAAAATATACATGAATCTCAAAGAATAATATCAAACATACCTCAATCTAGTTACATGCATGGCCAAACTTCCTCCTAATTCTCTTCCAAACCAAACATGAAGCAAGAACTCCTTCCTCCTCCCTTAGAATTTTCGGTCAAAAGAGGATGAAAAAGGATGAACAAGTTTTTCTTTTCCTTTCTTTAGCTCACGGCAATGGGGGGGGAAACAACCACTCATTTTTTTGTTTTTCCTTTCTTTATTACCCATACTCTTATTTTATTTTTTTCCTACATACCTCACTAGGCCAACATGTTCCCAACATGTTTCCACCCATAGCATGGCCAACCACTAGCTCAAATTTTGGGTAATTTGACATGCAAACCCATCATTTTCACAACATGCATTAATAGACCATTTTAAATTAGCCTATCATATTTTCACCATGTCTCATATCGATCCCTATTTAATAATTTCTCATGCAATTGGCAAAATTGGAGAATGAAACTTCCACATACTCATGTACACACATAATAAGCATAGAATATGGAAATTAATTATTTTTATGACTCGGTTTTGTGGTCCCGAAACCACTTCCCGACTAGGGTCAATTTTGGGCTGTTACAACTCTCCCCACTTAAGAAATTTTCGTCCCCGAAAATCTTACCGGTGAATAGGTTTGGGTATCGTTCTTTCATCGAGCTCTCGGTTTCCCAAGTAGCTTCCTCGATCCCATGTTTGAGCCATAACACCTTCACTAACGGAACCCTTTTGTTTCGCAACTCCTTCACTTCACGAGCTAGGATACGTATCAGTTCTTCTTCATAACTCATATCGGCTTGAATTTCAACCTCTGATGGGCTAATTATATGCGATGGATCAGATCGATAGCGTCGAAGCATCGAAACATGAAAGACGTCGTGAATCTTTTCAAGCTCAGGGGGCAAAATCAATCTATACGTAACCGGACCAACTCGTTCGGAGATTTCGTACGGCCCAATGAATCTCGGGCTCAACTTGCCCTTACGGCCAAACCTGAGTACCTTTTTCCAAGGCGAAACTTTAAGGAACACTTTATCTCCCACCTGATATTCAATGTCCTTTCGTTTCAAGTCCGCATACGATTTCTGACGATCTGTGGCTGCCTTCAGACTTTCACGGATTACCTTTACTTTCTGTTCGGCATCTTTAATCAAATCAACTCCGAAAATTTTACTTTCACTGAGCTCGGTCCAAAACAATGGTGTACGGCATTTACGACCGTACAAAGCCTCGTAAGGTGCCATCTTAATACTTGATTGAAAACTATTGTTGTAAGCGAATTCAATCAAAGGTACATACCGTTCCCATGAACCACTAAACTCAAGGATGCAGCATCTCAGCATATCCTCGAGTATCTGAATTATCCGCTCGGATTGACCATCGGTTTGGGGATGAAAAGCGGTGCTAAAATGCAGCTTGGTACCCAAAGCTTCTTGCAATTTCTTCCAAAATCGCGAGGTGAATCTCGGATCTCTATCCGACACGATAGAAATAGGTACTCCATGTAATCTCACAATCTGAGAAACATACAATTCGGCTAGTTTATCCAATGAAAAATCCGTACGCACGGGGATAAAGTGAGCCGACTTAGTCAGTCTATCAACAACAACCCAAATCGCATCCTTCTTACTTGTTGACAATGGTAGTCCGGACACAAAGTCCATTGTGACTCGATCCCATTTCCACTCGGGTATCATGATCGGCTGAAGTAATCCTGAAGGCACTTGATGTTCCGCTTTCACTTGTTGACATATTAAACATCTCGAAACAAAGTCGGAGATGTCCCGTTTCATACCATGCCACCAAAACCGTCGTTTCAAATCGTTGTACATTTTCGTACTCCCCGGGTGAATTGACATTCGGCTACAATGAGCTTCGTTCAGAATCATCGAAATGAGTTCTGAATTTCTTGGAACACACAACCGACTTCTGAACCTCAAACAATCGTCATCATCAATTTGAAATTCAGATTCCATATTCGGAATACATTCAGCCCGTTTTGCAACCAATTCATCGTCGACTTTCTGAGCTTCACGAATTTGATGAATCAATGATGGTTTGGCCTTTAATTCAGCTACTAACACATTGTCGGGTAGAACAGACAAGTGCACATTCATCGCTCGTAAAGCAAACAGCGATTTCCGGCTTAAGGCGTCCGCAACCACATTAGCCTTTCCCGGGTGGTAATCAATGACAAGCTCGTAATCTTTCAACAACTCAAGCCAACGTCTTTGTCGCAGATTTAAGTCTCTTTGAGTCATCAAATATTTGAGACTTTTGTGATCCGAAAATACATGGCACTTTTCGCCAAACAAGTAATGTCGCCATATTTTCAAAGTGAATACGATGGCGGCTAGTTCGAGATCATGGGTTGGATAATTTCTCTCGTGTGGCTTCAATTGTCTCGACGCATAGGCCACAACTCGGCCTTCTTGCATCAATACGCAACCCAACCCGAGTAGGGATGCGTCACTATAAATGACAAACTCTTTGCCTGATTCGGGTTGCACTAAAATTGGAGCTTCAGTCAAATGAGTTTTCAGTTGATCGAAGCCTTTCTGACATTTCTCCGTCCATTCGAACTTAGCATCCTTTTGAAGTAGCTTCGCCATTGGTGTGGCTATCATCGAGAAACCTTTGACAAATCGTCGGTAATAATCGGCGAGTCCCAAAAAGCTTCGAACCTCAGTAATATTTCTCGGAGGTTTCTAGTTAAGTATGGCTGAGATTTTGTTCGGGTCAACTCGAATACCCGATGCGGATACCACATGACCCAAGAAGCTAACCTCTCTTAACCAGAACTCACACTTACTGAACTTAGCATATAACTTCTTATCCCGCAAAACTTGCAACACTAATCTCAAGTGTTCAGCATATTCGATCTCATCTCTTGAATAGACCAAGATGTCATCAATGAACACAACTACGAACCGATCCAAATATGGTCTGAAGATCCGATTCATCAAATCCATAAATACCGCAGGGGCATTAGTGAGCCCAAACGGCATCACTAAGAACTCGTAGTGACCGTACCTTGTTCTGAAAGCAGTTTTGGGTATGTCCGAATCTCGAATTCGCAACTGATAATAGCCCGATCTCAAATCTATTTTTGAGAACACTGAGGCTCCCTTCAGTTGGTCGAACAAATCATCGATGCGCGGCAACGGATATTTGTTCTTTATCGTCACTTTATTCAGTTGACGATAGTCAATGCACAACCTCATGGTTCCGTTCTTCTTTTTCACGAACAATACTGGTGCACCCCAAGGTGAGAAACTTGGTCGAGCAAAACCTCTATCCGTCAATTCTTGCAACTGAGATTTTAACTCTTTTAACTCGGTTGGTGCCATACAATACGGAGCTATCGAAATCGGCGTAGTCCCAGGTACAAGCTCAATACCAAACTCTACCTCCCGAACAGGTGGTAAACCCGGTAATTCTTCAGGAAAAACATCCGGGTATTCACAAACCACCCGCACAGATTCGGGTTTCTTTTCTAATTCTTTATCATCAAGTACATACGCAAGGTATGCTTCGCACCCTTTTCTTACATATTTCTGGGCCAACATTGCTGATATTACAGCTGGCAACCCCTCCAAATCCGTGACTCAACTCGGATTACCTCGTTATTTGCGCACCTCAAATCAATAGTCTTGCTTTTGCAATTCACAACCGCATCATGCGCGGTCAGCCAATCCAAACCAAGAATAACATCAAATTCATCAAACGGCAAAAGCATCAAGTCCGCCGGAAAACAAGAACCTCGAATTACTAGGGGACATCTCTTACACACTTTGTCGACAAGCACGTAACAACCCAAGGGATTTGACACCCGAATTACGAACTCAGTAGACTCAACAGGTAGAGTCTTACTGGATGCTAAGGTTTCACATACATATGAATGAGTAGAACCAGGGTCAATCAATGCAATCACATTAGTATCAAAGAGAGTGAAGGTACCAGTGATGACGTCAGGGGAGGATGCCTCCTCTCGTGCGCGAATGGCATATGCTCTAGCAGGAGTACGGTTCTCGGCTCGAACAGCCGTATTAGAGGTCCCTCTCTGACTACCACCCCTACCTCCTAAAATTCTCGGTGGTCTACCTCTAGTTGTCACTCCACTAGGTCTTGCACCTTGAATCTTATTCTTCTCATCAAGCTCCGTGCAATCTCTAATGAAGTGGTCCTTCGAACCGCATCCGTAACAAACCCTGTTAATAGACTTACCCCAACATTCACCTATGTGTCGTCTTCCACATTGGGGACATTCAGGTTTCTCTAGACGATTATTGCCCACACTAGCTACCGAAGTAGCTCGGGAGTCCGTCGATGGTCTTGCTCTGATGGAAATTCCCGCAGTCGTCCTCGACTTATTAGTGTCCTCCCTGAACTTCTTTACGGCTGAGAACAGAGCTTTACCCGTCGATCTTTTACGATAGTCTCTAGCTTCAAATTCAGCCTTCTTCTTCTCCTTTCCAAGTTCTTCCGCCTTGCAGGCTCGTTCGACTAGTGTTACGAATTCTTTTATTTCCAAAATACCCATTAGTAGCTTTAAATCTTCATTCAATCCTTCTTCGAATCTTTTGCACATAGCAACCTCATCAGCTACATACTCCCGGGCATACCTACTGAGTCTTACGAATTCATGTTCGTATTCAGATACTGTCATACGGCCTTGCTTGAGTTCCAAGAATTCCTTACGCTTTTGATCAATGAACCGTTCACTAATATATTTCTTTCGAAATTCCGTCTGAAAGAAGTCCCAAGTTACTCGTTCGTTTGGGACTATGGAAATCAGGGTCCTCCACCAATAGTAGGCTGAGTCCCGCAACAAGGATATAGCACACTTTAGACATTCATCGGGTGTGCATGACAGTTCATCAAACACCCGAATGGTGTTATCAAGCCAGAACTCGGCCCTTTCAGCATCATCAGTAACTATGGCCCTGAACTCCTCAGCCCCGCGCTTCCTAATCAAGTCTACAGGTGGCTTACTCAGCCTCACAGGATCAGTAACTGATGGCATTACTGGCTCCGGGGGTGGATTATTCAAATTCGGGAATTGTTGGACAGCCGGATTGGTTCGGGCATACTGCGCGACCCACTCATTCATCATGGTAAAGAAGGCTTGTTTAGCCCCCTCACCTTGATTATTCGCAGATGACTGAGGTTCAACAGGCGGTGTCCCTTGTGCAGGAGCAGCCGCTACACTTTCAATGTCATCCGCCAAGGTTCTCTCTACACCGGGATCCATTTACTAATCAAAACATAAATTTTAACCGTCAGAAGTCATCACACAGTTAAACATTAACATTCGGCATGTATAGCTAGACTCATACGTGCTATGGTAGTCCTAGAACCGACTAAACCATAGCTCTGATACCAATCAAATGTAACACCCCGAACCCGAGACCGACACCGGAGTCGAACACGAGATGTTAATAGACTTTAAACCCTTTATAAAAATATTTCTCAGACACTGCCAATCTGCGTACTAGTCGCTTTAAAAATCATATCTTGAGTTTCACAACTCGAAAATCACTTTCGTGATTTTTCCCTGAAACTAGACTCATATGTCCATCTACATATTTTTTTCTAGAATTTTTGGTCGGCCCAATTAGTACAGTTTATTAGTCAAAGTCTCCCATGTTACAGGGATTGACTACACTGACCTTTGCGCATTACGACCTGGATATCTCCCTGCACAGAGCTTCAATACTGATGTCGTTTCTTTCTATAGAAACTAGACTCAGAGAGGAATCTATCCATATATGGTATGACTCCTAATTGTCTCTGGTTAATTTATAATGAATTTCCAAAGTCGGAACAGGGAATCCAGAAACCGTTCTGGCCCTGTCTCACGAGAACCTGAATATCTCTTAACATACTGTCCATATGATCTTTTCATTGCTTCTATATGAAAATAGACTCATCGAGCTTCGAATACATAATTTATTCATCAATTTATTCTACTCCTACTATTTTTAGTGATTTTTCAATCTCACGTCACTGCTGCTACCAGCATCTGTTACGAAAGCAACTATGCCCATTTCGTGATTTCTCCTTGATCTAACTAGTAATTCGTCATACATATCACAAATTATGATCATGACTAGCCATGCCAAAGGCTAATCATTGTCAAACATCCCCCTACTACACTATTGCCATATCATGAATTTTAACACCAAAATAATCAACCATGACATATGGCATAAAAAGGTCGAATTATCAAGATTTACGACCTAACGTTATGAAACCAAACCCAACCGAACATTTATGCCATTTTCGCATGGCTAAAAGTTTACATACCAAAGTTCAAACACAACATAATAGCCTATACATGCCGAAATGTTCTCCTAAGCCGACTAAGAAGAAAGTACCAAAACTTGCTAGCCGGTGTGATGACTTCGACGACGGCACGATCACGCAAAAAGAGACGAGTCCAAGAAACCTAGAATAGGTGACAAGCAAACACCGAATGAGTATATAACTCAGTAAGCCATAAGCATTCCACAACCATCCATTAATAAAATTATCACAACAGGAAACAATGAAATGAGGTTAAGTACTCCATCCATACCAAACTATACCATAGTTCCTTAAACCCTATGGTTCAATCTCATACCAAGTCCTACATTGGCCTTTCATACATCATTTTATTTTCGTTATAATCATACAATTAAACGAACTTTCACCTATTCCACAATGAACCTTATGTACGTGACTTCAACTATAATCGTCACATAGGTTCAAAACTTACCAAGCTCAACTCCAAATATAAACATAGCGCCTATTAGCCATGAACTCAAGGTACTTACCTTTTCCGCTGTCCAAAATTGACTCGGTAAAATCGCACCCTTCATGTAAATAATTTATAGAAAATATATATTGGGTTCGCACACATAGTGCTTAATAATCAACCGCGCACACTTAGTGCCATGCACTTCAAACTCACACACTTAGTGCCATGCATTTCAAGTTCGCACACTTACCTTTTCCGCTGTCCAAAATCGACTCGGTAAGGTCGCACCCTTAATGTAAATAATTTATAGAAAATATATATTGGGTTCGCACACATAGTGCTTAATAATCAACCATGCACACTTATTGCCATGTACTTTAAACTCGCACACTTAGTGCTGTACAATTTAAACCCGCACACTTAGTGCCAATCTCATGACCGTGAACACTTATTGCCCGCACACTTAGTGCCGAAAACCAGCCACTCAATAGGCTTCACTTCCTTTTTACATTCGACAAATTTCATCTCTACTTACATATACATTTATATACATTTCATCTCATTAAACACAATGGTATAGGTATTACGATCCTTTAAATCAATACCAAAGATATGCTTAATGACTTACTTGTGTTGGGTAAGATGGTTCCAACTCGGCTACTCGATGATCTTTTCTTTGCCTTTGCTCGATTCTCCTCCTTTAACTCCTTGAGCTTAATCAATAAATCAACTAGTTTAACCGCCTTGCTAAATATTTACAATCCAATGACACATGCATATGTATGTTAGTATATTCGGCAATCACCCTTACTAATCACCCACTTGATCAATTATGGAGAATCAAAGTTAATATCACAATGTGTACCCTATATGGCCCATTATACATAATCAAATTTAACATCATCTATATATTTACTCATATGGCCGAATATACCTAATCATACATACACCTAAGCAAAAATAATTTCTAAAATCTTTATATCATTTATACACTAGTAAAGCATCCTCTCCCTTTCCATCAATTTAGCACATGCATTACTCATTAACCTACAAAAATTATATTCGGCCTTAGCACACAACTTGCTAGCCGATTCTTCCCCATCTAGCAACCAATGCACATATGTGCTCACTCAAAAATGCTAAAAAAAAAGAGATTCAATAATCATCAATCCACCATCACATGCATCATTAACAAGCTTCATATTTAGCATGCAATGGCATTAACACAAACTCCACCTAGGCCGAATCTTAACTCATCTTCATGCCTCATCACCACAACATCAAACATCAAAATACCAACCAAGAATGTAACATGCATGGCCGAATATCATCTCCATCATTTAACAAAGTTTGAACCATGGCTAGGTAGATTTCAAACTTACAACTTAAAATATACATGAATCTCAAAGAATAATATCAAACATACCTCAATCTAGTTACATGCATGGCCAAACTTCCTCCTAATTCTCTTCCAAACCAAACATGAAGCAAGAACTCCTTCCTCCTCCCTTAGAATTTTCGGTCAAAAGAGGATGAAAAAGGATGAACAAGTTTTTCTTTTCCTTTCTTTAGCTCACGGCAATGGGGGGGGAAACAACCACTCATTTTTTTGTTTTTCCTTTCTTTATTACCCATACTCCTTATTTTATTTTTTTCCTACATACCTCACTAGGCCAACATGTTCCCAACATGTTTCCACCCATAGCATGGCCAACCACTAGCTCAAATTTTGGGTAATTTGACATGCAAACCCATCATTTTCACAACATGCATTAATAGACCATTTTAAATTAGCCTATCATATTTTCACCATGTCTCATATCGATCCCTATTTAATAATTTCTCATGCAATTGGCAAAATTGGAGAATGAAACTTCCACATACTCATGTACACACATAATAAGCATAGAATATGGAAATTAATTATTTTTATGACTCGGTTTTGTGGTCCCGAAACCACTTCCCGACTAGGGTCAATTTTGGGCTGTTACAGGTGCACCCCAGGGAGAATAACTCGGTTGTACAAAACCTCTTTCTGTGAATTCTTACAACTGAGCTTTCAACTCTTTTAATTCTGTTAGAGCCATTTTGTATGGAGCTATTGATATCGGTGTTGTTCCGGGCACTAACTCTATTCCTCAACTTCTCTAATCAGAGGCAAACCTGGTAATTCTTCTGGAAATACATCCGAAAACTCACAAACAACAGGTATATATTCAATCTTTGATTCTGACAATTTTGTATACAATAAGTATGCAAGATATGCATCATAACCCTTTTTAAGTATTTCGGAGCTAAAATAGATGATATCACAACTGGCAATTCACTCGAATCATTAGACTCAATCTAAAGAATCTCACCATTTTGACATTTCAATTCGATAGTCTTATGTCTACAATTCACAACTACATCGTGCATAGCCAGCCAGTCCATACCCAGAATCACATCAAATTCATCGAACAATAGAAGCTCAAGTTAGCCCAAAAAATAGTAACCCCCGACCATCAGAGGACAATTCTTACAAATTTATCAACTAAAACAGATTTGCCTAAGAGGTTTGATACTTTAATTACAAACTCTGTAGACTTGACATGTAAACTCTTTTTAAGTACTAAATTCATACAGATAAATGAATGAGTTGATCCAGGATCTTTCAACGGAACTATATCAGTATCAAAAAGAGAAAAAGTTCCAGTAATAACATCCAGCGATGATGCCTCTTCTTGTGCACGAATAGAATAAGCTCTGGCAGGTGCTCGTGCCTCAGATCTCGCAGTCGAATATCTTGTAGCACCTCGATTACCACTCATATTTCTAAGGGAAGCCTCCCTCTAGTAGTCGTGTTACTTGCTTTCGTTGGTTGATCTCTTTCAGCTATAAACTTTTCTGGACAGTCATGGAAAAAATAATCAAAAGATCCACATTTAAAACAAGCTTCTCTCACTAATCTGCATTCACCGTAATGTCGCTTATTGCAAAGTTTACATTCAGGTCTAGCATTTCTAACACTTCCCACACTGGCCACAGATGTCGCCTAAGGTTTTGAACTTGTTTGTCTCGCATTTCTATCTCTAATTGAAATTCCCGCAGAGATTGTGGAATGAGGATGATATTCTCTTAATTTCTTTGATGCTGACTGATGTGATTTACATGTAAATCTCTTTCTAGACTCTTTAGCCTCTGAATCGGCATTTTTTCTCTTTGCAAAGTTCTTCAACTTTACAAGCTCTGCCAAACAGAATAACAAACTCTTTCAGCTCAAGAATTGTAACCAACACTCTGATTTCTTCATTCAATCCATCCTCAAATATTTTACACATTATAGCTTCAGAAGAAACACATTTATGAGCATATTTGCTGAGTCGTACAAACTCCTTCTCATACTCTATAACTATCATACGACCTTGCTTCAATTCAAGGAATTCTTTTCTCTTCTGATAGATGAACCTTTGGCTGATGTATTTCTTTCTAAATTTAACTTGAAAGAAATCCCAAGTGACTCTTTCTGGCAGAACTACAAATATCAAGGTATTCCACCACTAATACGCGGTGTCTCTTAGCAATGATACAACACACTATAAACATTTTTCATGTGTGCAAGATAATTTTTCGAATACCCGAATCTTGTTCTCAAGCCAAAACTCGACTCTCTTAGGGTCATCATTAATAGTAGCTCTAAATGCCTCAGTTTCGTGCTTCCATATCTTGTCAACAGGTGATTTATTTAATCGCAGAGGATCAATACCTTGAGGAACTACAGGGATTGGTTAGGGAACAGGTGGGGGTGGCCGTTGTAGAACAACCGGGTTCGTACGAATGTACTGTGTGAACCACTTATTTAATATCTGCAAGAAGGCTTCTTTAGCCTCACCCCCGTGACTACTCGTCACGGGTCTGGATTCAGAAAGTACTATCCCTTGAGCGGGATCTGGCGCATTACTTTCTACATTGTCTGCTATAAGTCGTCCGAGTTCCATTACTATATAAAAAAAACATTTGAAAACGTCAACAGTCATCACACTATCACAGTTTTATATATATGACATTTATAGCTAGACTCACATACACTACGTTAGTCCTAGAATTAACTAAACCACAGCTCTGATACCAACAAATGTAACACCCCTAACCTGTAACCATCGCCAGAATAGGTTAAGAGGCATTACTGGACTTGTAACTAAGTTCAGAACAAGTATTTATCCGATAATATCTATTCTCAGTCAATATAATTCATTCACATTCAATATGTACTTAAAACAAGAATATCAAACTTTAATCATACATTCAGAACTAAATCATAACATATTCAAAATTTCAGAAACATAGAAAAAATTTCAACATTTCAAGTGTCACACGCCCATGTGAACAGCCCATGTGCCTCACACAGCTAGTAGACACACCTGTGTCTAAAATCGTGGGAAAATAGGGCATACATACTAACTTGTGTCACACGGCAGAGGACATGCCCGTGTGCCAGGCCATGTAAAAACTGGAGAGGATACTGACTTATGTCATGCGGTCAGTCACACGCCCGTGTGTGACTCCGTGTGACACACACGGCCATTAGACACACCCGTGTGTCTAGGCCATGTCAAACCTGTAGAGTATACTAACTTAATTCTAGGGTACCCCAGGGGACACACGTGTAACATAACCATGTGTCGCACAAGGCTGAGACACACTCTCGTGTCTCTGCCCATGTGGACAAAAATAGGCCATTTAGAAAGCCATTTTGCCACCCTAAAAATACAAACATTTAGAAGCATAATTGACTACATTTATGCAACCCAATTGGCAACCAAAATAACCATTTCAATACATAATATTTGCTATATCAAAACATGACAAATTCATACCCAAATACTTATCCATCATCATGCATAATCCATTCATCTAAAAACTATATATTAACACTTCACTTGCATCATTTCATTCCATCATTACTTGCTAAAACATACCATAATTGAACACTTCAATTCAACCGAATTATAACATCAAAATAATCTAAATCACATTCTTAACTTATACACAAAAATATGCCAAAGTCCTATTATCAAGTAGCATAACTAACATCTTTCAAACTAGCCTATACATGTCATATTTACAAATTTTAGAAGTTCAAAAGTACCAATTGGAATTTGGATAGTGTGATATACAACTCCGACTTGTCTAAAACAAGCGAGCTAACAAACATCTATAAAAAACATAGAAAAAGAAACAGAGTAAGCTTTTAAGCTTAGTAAGCCCGTATAATTCAGAATTAAACTTACCATTTATACATAATCAAAGCAATACTTAAAGTGCAATTAATTCAATTAACAGACAACTAGTCCCAAGTATTCATCACATGCTAGTCATTGTAATCCATTTATAGAATGCTTTGCATCATTCCATATTCATATATCATATATAACATTAGTAACATTTATAAATCGTAACTCATCCGCATAAACAACATTTGTGCCCGTTGAACCTATTAGAAATTCAAAGGACACTCGAGTGAACAACGTTAGTAATCTATCAATTCATTATCACATATGCTCTTTCGAGCCATGATCGGTAAGCTCCTCCTAAGCTGATGAATAGTAAGCTCTAATAAGCTGAAATAGTAAGCTCTATCGAGCTGAATAGTAAGCTCTATTGAGTTGAAACGGTAAGCTCCAGTAAGCTAAAAATGGTAAGCTATTGCGAATTGATATATCGGTAAGCACATACGAGCTGTGGTAAGTCCACAACAAATGCAGGAGCTCGACCAAAACGATAATCCTCACATGTCACTCATATCTAATGAATCTATACAGTTCAAATGGGGTTCTGTAACAAATACATTATATCAATAAGGCATTTATACTTCAATTATTTCCATTATACATATTCATTTCAATAATTACAAGTATATAAAAGTTCAACTCTAATTATACGAACTTACCTCGATTTGCTTGGTTAAAAACTATCGGCTATTCATCAGTCTTTCCTTTTCCCCAATCTAAACTTGATCTCAGCTTATCTTGATCTATATATTATCAAATTCAATTCATTCAGCATTCAATCTATTCAATTTAGTCCATAATTCATATTTTAGCAAATTTACACATTTACCCCTTTACTTTTTTAATTTTTACAATTTAGTCCTTATCACATAATATTTCAAATTCATGCAATTTAGTACCTACCCATGCCTAGTCAAATTTCATAGGGACTCCTAGCAGCCCATATCTTTCATTATTTCACATTTTTAACCACATAATTTTACAATTTCACAATTTAATCCCTATTTGAAATTTTTGTCAAAAATCACTTTATAAAAATTGTAAAACTATCATCAAGCTTCCATAATCTATCATTAAACAACAAAGAACTCAAGTATTCAATAATGGCCTCATTCAAAATCTATAAAAATTTCAAAAATGAAGGTACAGACTAGCTAGATTAAGTTGCAACGAGCTCAAAAATGTAGAAATCATTAAAAACTAAGCTAAAATCGTACCTTAATTGAAGAATTTATGCTTGCCGAATGTAAAGACCTATTTCTGTTTCTTCTTCCTCAAATTTTTGGTTAAAAGATGAATGAAGAAATGAAAATTTAGTTTTCTTTCATTAATATTAACATTAATAATCATTTTACCTTAATAACCTTTAAAAATATAACAAACTACACCAATTGCCATGCTATCATTACTCACTAACAAAAAATGGACTATTTATCACTTAAGGACCTTCATTTTAATTTTCTATAGCTATTTGACACTTTTAGCTAATAGAACACAAGTTTTACGTTTTACATGATTTAGTCCTTTTCACCAAATTAAGCATTTAAACCGTAAAATTTTTTAACAAAACTTTCACATAATTAATCTATCATGTTGTAGACCTTATTAAAATAATAAAATAAATATTTTAACTTTAAATTTGTGGTCCCAAAATCACTGTTTTGGTTTGACCTAAAAACGGGCTGTTACACGAATGGCTTGGAAAAGAGCCTCAAGCTTGCCCACACGAGTAAACACACGGGCGTGTATCTAGGATTTGTGTGACACACGATCTATATCATAGGTGTGTGATTCGACCGTGTGTCCCCTGCACCCAAATTAGGTGAAACAGAATGCTCAGTAGTAAACACACGGGCAGAGACACAGCTGTTTGTCTCAGCTGTGTAGAGGACATAACCTTAAGACATGGGCGTATGCCCAGGTCATGTGAAGTCGACACTTAGTTTTGGAATTTAATTCACCACACGACCTAAGCACACAGGCGTGTGACTTAGCTGTGTGATCTTATTTGGGTGATGATGTCATAATCAGAGAGTTACATGGGCTAAGGACACAGGTGTGTGTGGCCACACGGTCTACCTACACGGGTGTATGACTCTCCAAAGTAGGAAAATTTTCTAAGTTTTTCCAAAGTTTCTAAACTTCCTAGATTAATCCCGATGTCATATGTGCGCGTGAGGACGCATTTTCTCCCAATGTGATCACTAGTAATTTTTCTCTTTATGATACTGTTGTTATTTCCTTGATTAACCCTAGTTCTACTCATTCATATGTGTGCATGATATTGGTATCTAGCATGAATATGCCTGTTGAGTCTACGAAATTTATGATTAAGGTGTCAAACCTATTAGGCAAGCATGTTTTAGTTGATAGGGTATGCAAGAAATGTCCCTTGATGATTAGAGGTCAATGTTTTTATGGCTGACTTGATGTTGTTGCCATTTGATAAATTTGATGTTATTTTGGGTATGGATTGGTTGACATTTCATGATGCTGTAGTAAATTGTTGACAAAAAGTTATTGAATTGAAATGTAAAAATGGTGAAATTCTTTGGGTTGAATCAGATGAGTCAGATAGGTTGCCAATTGTAATTTCTTTGATGTCTGCTCAGAAAAATATGAAAAAAGGGTGTAAGGCTTATTTGGCTTATGTGTTGAATAAAAAAGAGTCTGAATTGATAATTGAATTAGTGCCTATTGTATGTGAATATTTGGATGTATTTCTGGAAGAATTGCCAGGTTTACCTCCAACTAGAGAAGTGGAGTTTGGTATTGATGTCATGCCAAGGACAGCACCTATTTCGATTACTCTGTATAGGATGGCCTCGACTGAGTTGAAAAAATTGAAGTCACAGCTGCAAGAATTGATTGACAAGGGTTTTGTGAGACCTAGCTTTTCACCGTAGGGTGCTCCTACATTATTCGTGAAAAAGAAAGGCGGTTCTATGAGATTGTGTATAGGCTACCGATAGCTCAATAAGGTAACAATTAAGAACAAGTATCCTTCACCAAGGATTGATGACCTGTTTGATCAATTGAAAGGAGCGACATAGTTTTCTAAAATAGACTTGAGGACTGGTTACTATAAAACTGCTTTTAGAATGAGGTATGACAACTATGAATTTCTTGCTATGACATTTGGGGTAACGAATGCTCCTGCTATGTTCATGCATTAAATTAACCGAATATTTCGACCATATTTTGACAAGTTTGTTTGTAACATCCCGAATTAGGGTTTAGTCAGAATAGTGGATTCGAGACCATAAATTTAAAATAGAAATAATTATTTTATGATTATTTGATGGTATATGATATGATTACATGTTTGTCTGAAATTTTCATGAAGAAATTCTATGCCTAAAGTGTCTAATTTGACTTTAGGGACTAAATTGAATAAGTTGTAAAACTTGTGTTCTAGAAGCTTTAAGCATGAAATTGCATTGTATAATTAATTAGAGGTCCTTCAATAGCAATTTGACCAAGTTTTAAAATTTTGGACAAAAATAGGAATGAATAGGAAATATTGGAATGAAAGGCCTTAAGGGCATTTTTGTATTTTGGTAAATAAAAGAATGTGTAGTTACGTCTTGTGTGACTTGGCATGTGAATTCGGTGGTTGGGTAACTCGACATGTGTTGCGGGTACCTATCAGCTTCTGTGAGCTACCTGTGTAGTTACGTCCTGACTATTAGCTTGTGTGAATAGGCTCGTGATTAGCTCGAGAGCGAAAAATGTGTGATTGGGATATAAAGTAGCATGTGGCTAAGTTTGAAGCACTATGTGCAAGTTTTCCGTGTATCCGATAGTATTCCGAGTGTTCAACAGGTAAACCTGTGAGTTATTCGATAAGTAAGTCAATAATGAGGAAAATATAACAATGTGTTATGAGTTGGTACTCGTATGTACGAAAAACTCATATGAATGAGCTCGGTATGTGATGAACTTTTGGTAAGATTGAAAATGTGTAAGTTATGTTTACAAATTTAAGTTATGCCTATGAATCCATGATGACACATATGTAAACTATGTTATGTCCATGGCATTTATACATATATGATTACATTACTATTTATTTGCATGTGAACTTAGTAAGCTTTATGCTTACTCCCCTCTCTTTTCCGTTTTCTTATAGTACCGCCAAGCTAGCTCAGGGATCGAAGGACGTCGGAGACTCGATTCACACTATCACCTGGTCATTTGGGTATAGTTACTCTCAACATTTTGAGTATGGCTTGTATAGGGAATTGGTCTTTTTGTTATATGTCATATGGGTCTAGTCAAATGTGTTGGCTTATGGTAATATTTGATCTATTTTTTATATGGCCATGTGATATGGTTCATATTGATTATTTGGGTTGTAACCCTAATTAATTATAAATGCAATGTGTTATGCCTTATGTGGTGGCTTGTGAATGATATGTGTGATGAATGGTGTATGTGCTAAATGAAAGAATCATGACTAATAAGTATGACCAAAGCTATGGTATAATTGAGTAAATGGGAAGTAGGTTTACCATGATGAACAAACATGAAATTTATGAGGAATGCTATACGAAAGCTTGATGGTTTGGATAGGTGATATGTTGATATTAAAAAGTTATGGATTAATCAAGTTTATGAGTATTTGAGTGAGTAAATATACTATGTTGCATGCCATTAAAAATGTATGAGTGACTGAGCATTTAAGGGTGACAAATGGCTTGGAAAATAGCCTACAAGTTGTCCACACGGGTAGACACACGGGCGTGTGTCTAGGCGGTGTGTCACACACGGTCTGTCCCATGGGCATGTGATTCGACTGTGTGTCCCCCGCACCCTAATTAATGCAAAACAGAAAGCCCAGTAGTAAACACAGGGGTAGAGACACGACCGTGTGTCTCAGCCGTGTGAAGGGAACAGCCTTGGGACATGGGCGTGTACCTAGGCCGTGTGAAGTCTGCACCAGATTTTGGAATTTAATTCGGCACACGGTCTGAGCACACGGGCGTGTGACTTGGCCGTGTAACCTTTTTTTGGTTGATGATGTCATAGTCAGAGAGTTATACGGGCTGAGGACATGGGCGTGTCCCAAGCCACACGGATGTGTGTGACCACATGGCCTACCCATATGAGCGTGTGACTCCCAAAAGTAGGAATTTTTTCTATGTTTCCCAAAAGTTTCCAAAGTTCTCAGTTTAGTCCGGAACCACTCTTAAGGTATGTTTTGGGCCTCGTTGGTCCATAGAAGGGACAATTTGCATATGTATGAATGAAATTGATTTGAATAAAAATTTTATGGCCCGATTTTGTATGTGTGCTCATGTTTAAGTCTAGTAATGCCTCGCACCCTGTTCTGGCGTCAAATACGAGAAAGGGGTATTAACTTTAGTGGTATCAGAGCTACAGTTTAGTCGGTTCTTAGACTAATGTAGCATGTGTACAAGTCTAGCTATACATGCCATAAATATATTATGATAGTGTGACGATTCCTAACATTTTGAAATGTGTTTTCATTTAGTAAATGGATCTCGATAGAGCAGTGGTGGATGATGTTAAAAGTAATGCGCCTGCACCTGCTGAAGGGGCAGTGTTGTCTGATAGTAGACCCCCTACAGTTAGTCGAGGAGAAGGAGCTAGGGAAGCCTTTCTCCATATGATGGATGCTTGGTACAAAAAGTTCGTTCGAACGAACCGGAATGTTCAACCCCCTCCACCCTCATCTATTCCTCAACCTAACCCCGTAGCACACCAAGGTATGGACTTCGTGAGACTGAATAAACCTCTGATTGATAAGATTAAGAAATAAGGAGCCGAAGAGTTCTGAGCTAGTAAAGATGATGAACTTGAGAGGGTAGAGTTTGGGCTCGAGAATACCATTAGGGTGTTTGATGAGTTATCATGCACACCTGAGGAATGCATGAAGTGTGTTGTGTCCCTTCTGACAGACTCAGCTTATCACTGGTGGAACACCATTATGTCGGTGGTACCAAGGGGTTGAGTTAATTGAAAATTCTTCTAAGAAGAATTTCGTAAGAAATACATTGGCCAGAGATTTATTGATCAGAAAAGGAAGGAATTCCTCAAGTTAAAACAGGGTCAAATGATGGTAATGGAATATGAGCGTGAGTTTGTGAGCCTGAGCAAATACACTTGAGAATGTGTATCGACTGAGGCCATCATGTGCAAAAGATTTACAGATGTATTAAACAAAGACATCTGATTTTTAGTGGGTGTGCTTGAACTGAGAGAATTTGTTGTGCTCGTAGAGAGATCTTGTAAAGTCAATGAATTGGCTAAAAAGAAGATAAAAGCTGAGTTAGAGTCTCGAGATTCGAAGAAGAGACAGATAGGTAAATCATTTTAGTTCTCAACTAAGAAACTGAGAGAGTTTAATACTAGATCTAGTGTTTCAGCTGGGTTTTTGAATAGGAACCATTGGAAACAGTATTCGGGTCATAAGGCTCAAACTACTTCAATAGCGAGTGTGGGTAACGTTCGACCTAATAGACCTGAGTGTCAACATTGTCGCAGACGCCACCCCAGTGAACGCTGGATGAATAGCTGGGCATGTTTCAAGTGTTGTTCACACGATCATTTTATCAAGGATTGTCCCAAGACGGTTGAAAAGGAAAAACTTCATAGTGCAAGATTGGGCAATGCTACTTCTAGAGGGAGACCATGGAAGAATCCGGGAAATAGAACGAGTAGTAAGAGTGCACCTAGGTATCCAACTGTGAGACCCGATCGTAGAGCACCTGCGAGGACTTATGCCATTCGTGCTCGCGAAGAGGCTTCATCTCCTGATGTGATTACAGGTACTTTTTCTCTCATAATACTTCTGTTGTTGCTTTGATTGATCTGGGATCTACCCATTTGTATGTATGTGTGAAATTGGTGTCTAGCATGAATATGCCCATTGAGTCTACAAAATTTGTGATAAAAGTGTCAAATCCTCTAGGTAAGCATGTGATCCTTGACAAAGTATGTAAGAACTGCCCTTTATTAGAGGTCATTGTTTTTGCTAATTTCATGCTTTTGTCATTTGATGAATTTGACATAATACTAGGTATGGATTGGTTGAGCATGCATGATGTAGTAGTAAATTGTGGAAGGAAAATCATTGAATTAAAATGTAAAAGTGGTGACATTCTTTGGGTTGAATCAAATGAATTGGATAGCTTTCCTGTAGTGATTTCTTCCATGAATGCTCAGAAATATATGAGAAAGGGTTATGAAGCTTATCTTATCTTTGTGTTGAATACGAAGGAGTCCGAGTTGAAACTTGAGTCAGTGCTGATAGTATGTGAATATCCAGATTTGTTTCCGGAAGAGTCGTCTGGATTGCCTCCAATTAGGGAAGTTGAGTTTGGAATTGAATTAGTTCCAGGTACTGCACTTATTTTGGTTACACTGTATAGAATGGATCCTACGAAGTTAAAAGAGCTAAAAGTTCAGTTACAAGAGTTAACGGATAAAGGTTTTGCTAGACCCAGTTATTCTCTATAGGTGCACCGGTGCTATTTGTGAAAAAGAAAGATGGTTCGATAAGATTGTGTATTGACTATCGACAGCTCAATAAGGTAACCATAAAGAACAAGTATCCCTTACCAAGAATCAATGACTTTTTTGATCAATTGAAGCGAGCCACAATATTTTCAAAGATAGATTTGAGGTCCGGGTACTACCAGTTGAGAGTTAGAGATTCAGACGTATCGAAGACTGCATTTCGGATGAGGTATGGTCAGTATGAATTTTCAGTTATGCCTTTTGGTTAAACGAATGCTCCCGCGGTATTTATGAACTTAATAAACCGTATTTTCTGACCATACTTAGATAAATTTGTGGTTGTTTTCATTGATGATATACTGATTTATTCTCGTGATGAAGCCGAGCATGCAGAACATTTGAGAATAGTTTTGTAAACCTTGAGAGACAAGCAGTTGTATGCTAAGTTTAGTAAAAGTGAGTTTTGGCTTCGAGAAGTAGGATTTTTGGGGCAGATTGTTTCGGGTGATGGCATTCGAGTAGATCTGAGTAAGATTTCAGTTATTGTTGAATGGAAACCGCCAAGGAATGTGTCAGAGGTTAAAAGCTTCTTAGGCTTAGCTAGTTATTATAGACAGTTTGTTAAAGGATTTTCTATGATTGCTACTCTAATGACGAGATTGTTATAGAAAGATGTTATGCTTGAATGGATGAAAAAATGCCAATAGAGTTTTGAGAAATTAAAGGCGTTGTTGACTGAGGCTCCAATTTTAGTACAACTCGAACCGGGAAAAGAATTTGTGGTTTATAGTGATGCATCCTTGAATGGATTGGGTTGTGTGCTTACGCAAGAAGGCAAGGTGATCACTTATACCTCGAGGTAGTTGAAATCGCATGAGAAGAATTACCTGACACACGATTTGGAATTGGCTGCCATTGTGTTTGCGTTAAAGATTTGGAGACATCATTTGTATAGTGAGAAATGTCGTGTGTATACTGATCATAAAAGTTTGAAGTACATGATGACTCAAAAGGACTTGAACCTACGACAACGAAGATGGCTAAAGTTGATAAAAGATTATGAGTTAGTGTTTGACTATCACCCGAGAAAGGCGAATGTGGTCGCTGATGCTTTGAGTAGGAAATCCTTGTTTACGTTGAGGGCTATGAACACCCAGTTGGCCTTGGAAAATGATGGTTCGATTCTAGTCGAGTTAAGAGCTAGACCAATGCTTCTCCAAGAGAATTACGAAGCCCAACAAAGTGATGGTGATTTGCAAGCCAAAAGAATTCAGTGTGAATCGGGTATGGAATCAGATTTTTGGATTAGTTCTGATGGTTGCTTAATGTTCCGAGATAGGATTTGTATTCCTAAGAATACTGAGTTGATTTAGAAGATTTTTCTTGAGGCCCATATGGTTGTTTGTCTATGCATCGGGGTAGTACGAAAATGTACCATGACTTGAAGAAATTGTATTCGTGGTCGAGTATGAAAAGAGATATTTCTGAGTTTGTTTCGAGATGACTGATTTATCAACAAGTGAAAGCTAAACACCAAGTACCTTCAGGCTTACTTCAGCCTCTGATGGTACCCGAATGAAAATGGACCGTGTTACTATGGATTTCGTGACGAGTTTGCCTTTGATTCCAAGAAAGAAAGATGTTGTATGGGTTGTTGTTGATCGATTAACAAAGTCGGCTCATTTTATACCGGTATGTATCGACTATTCACTTGACAAGCTAGTCGAGTTGTATATTTTTGAAATAGTGAGGTTGCACGGTGTAACACCCCAAATCTTGAAAACCCTTATTAAAATTATTACTGTGTGTTTATGACGTGAAAGTATGGCTAACTTATTGGTAGTGTGCTCTAGGATTGTCTGGGAAGTCATGGGTGCAAGCCTTGGCTTCCATAAAAATTTTGTTTTTTAAGGTTGAACCCCTATCTTTGGTTAGTATGGTTTTATGCAAAACTTGTTAAGAACCTGACAGAACGAGCCTGCTGGTCTAGTGGATAGTGGCGTGTGGAGTGTGCAAGGGGTCTGAGGTTCGACTCCCTACTTGTGCATATGGAGATTATTTTTTCTGATGGCCATGGGAGGAGGTTATGTTTGACCGAAACTCTGCTTGGTTGAGTAGAGTTTGAATTTGTTAGTTGAGGGGATAATGGGGGAGTGATTTGAGGAGGATTATGTAGGATTTTGAAAGGGGAAGAGTTGTTGCCGAATAGGTACTTTGACAAGGGAATTCGGCCTTGAGGTTGGGAGCTTCTCTTGCTTTTCATTTTCGGGTTTTGTCAATTTTTGGTTCTTTGACCTTTGTTTCTAAAGCCGTGTATCGCTTTGTTTTTGTTTCAAGTACCTTTCAGTTTGAGTTTTGTTTGATTCTACACTACTCTCTAGTCCTTTAGTCCACCAATTTCTTTCCTTTACTTTTTTTTTCTCAATTGGTATTCTTTTCTTTGGCAGAATATCACTTGTCCTTTCTCTCACGAACCCTTTTCATTTTTTAGCGCTGCTCGTGGATCGATTCCTCCTCTCCCTCTCTTGAAACTTTTGGTTCTTCTTGCTTTCGCTGAATCTGTTAAGGCTTAAACATCTTCTTTTCTTCCCTAACTGATTCTTGCTGAGGTTCTACCAAAATCCTACTGATTTCTTGGTAAGTGTTTGTACGATTGGTTTCTCTTAGCCAAATCTTATTTGGCTTCTTCTCAAAGGTTCGGCTTCTATATCTCTTAGGCCAAATGGTTGCTTTTTCTCTCTTTTTTTGCCATGGGGAAGGTTTATCTAACACCTCTTTTCGTTTGATTGTTGCTAAGGGATCATTTTCTTTAAACAAGGAGTTAGGCCGTTTGCCGTGCCCCTGCAAGGGATCCTTTCACTCGTGGTAAGTACTTTAAGTTTTAGATATAGTTATGATGGTTTATAGATTCTTATGAATCGTTTAATTGTTTCGTGTGAAGGTTAAAGCATTGGAGAGAATGTTGGTTTTAGAACTGAAGGAGTTTTGCAATTGTTCGATTGGTAAGCAGCGATAAATTGATTAAAGTATTTTTTAATACTATGGTTTTGGATTAACCATGAATATGGGCTGATGGTGGGATTGTTGTTCATCATAGGTGCTTTGATCTCGGAAGTGTTTCAGCTACAATCTCATAACAGGTGTGTGCAACACTACCATTAGATGTGAAATGACAATAACCAAAAAGTCAAAAAGCCGAAAAGTGGGCTGTACACACCACACGAGCGTGTGGCCGCCCGTGTGGCATGCCCTGTGACAGAACATGGCTGTGTGATCGACGAGAAGGCCATGAGTGATTTCATGGGTCGAAATGGTATTGGGCCATTTTGGGCTGAACTAGGCTGTGGGGGCCCAATAGGCTTGTGGGCCCCACACGGGAAAATCACACAAAAGTATGGTAAATATTGGGCTAGGCTGTGTAAACCACACGGCTAAGGTCATTTCTAGGCTATGTGGGCCATACGAGAGTGGGGGCCTACATGGGCCCGCAACATGGGCCGTGGGCCCATCTTCACTGATTATCTGGTAAGGTTGCATGGGTCGCCCAAGACAACTGTGGACCTATTGTTAGGCCGGTAAGTGTACCTGGACCCTTATTTTATAAATGACTGATGTACCCCTATGTGATGTATGACTATTTGAGCATGCCATTGGTACTGTATATACATTTATATTATGTTGCATTGCATGGGGTGAGATATATGATTTTGGAGGAAGTGTAATGAAAGGCGATAGGCCTATTACTAGCAGCTCTGCTGCAAATACTATTTTAGTACCACAACCGGTGCTACTTGGAGTGTAGAGGCTGGGCTCGGTAGGATTTTCTTATTGCATACTGTACTAATACTATAATGGGCTTAGGCCCAGACTATTACTGTTACTAAAATGGGCTAAGGCCCTAACTGAGACTGAAAGGGCTTAGGCCCAAATTGTGTTTACTCTAATTGATTGCTATTATGGGATTACACACTGAGTTTTCGTAAACTCACCCCTCTCTTAACTGTGCAGGCAATCCCCAGACTTAGGCGGTCGGTGTGACGGAGGACTCAGCGGTGGCCTCTTGCCTTATTTACCTTTTATTAATTTACATTTTGGTTTTATTTTGTGTTTTCTTTATGTAATAAGGCCTCTTGGGTATTTAGTTTTAAATTGGCATTTTATATTTCATTGGATTTATATCTGCTAGCAGTAGGATAGTTGCATGATTTCACAAGTCAAATGTTTTCAAAAACACCACGAGAGCGCACCTAGTTTTAAAAGCTTCTGCGAGGGGTAACTATTTTATAAAATTAACAACGTTTTAGCACAAGTAGACCCTAAACATACAAATCCACATTATCAACGAACAAACATGATTTCCTACCGACTTTTCAAATTATGCAAAGAAGCTAGCTAAAGTTTAGATTTAGAAAAACACTTCAATGTGATATTGCCAGATCCGGTCATAACGTCTAGGCCGGGTTTAGGGTGTTATGTTTAGTGGTATCAGAGTCAAGCTGCAAAACTCGACTGTGGATTTGGTTTTTTGCAAAAACGTGAAATTTTAACAAATTATTTCAAATTGGTTTAAAATGATTAATATAATGTGGAAATGTTTCATTGAAGGAGTGGCACATTGAGTCTCTACGCCGATCCTGTAAGATTTCTCACTGTTTATACTAAAACGACTATAATAATGTTATGATTTAGACTACTTTAGGTGGTAAAACTATACTAAAACTCTCTAGTTAGAGTAAACTACAAACCATAATAAGACTGCAAACTGCGAAAACAAACTTTGAGATAATGTTGTTCATAAAATATCTGTAATAAACTTTGGAATAATAAACCGAATGGCATAAAACTGTTAATAAAGACTAAGCATATACGATCATGAGCACTAGAGGTACTTGCAAAAAAGGTCGCGGCAGAGGCCGTGGAGGTGCTCGGGCTGGATCTGGGCCTTCGTCAGCTAGACACCAGCCTAATGAGGAAGCTGGAGAGGCACTAGCTTCGCCTATGACTGAGACAGGGTCTCAAAATCGAGTGGTTGGGGACGACGCACTGTCCCAAGCGATGTTGAGGATTCTGGAAATGATCGCTGGGCCTAGTACTAGTATTGTGGGCCATGTGTCAGTTACGGAATGACTCAGGTCAATGGGGCTGAGATATTCAGGGGTATTGCTGGAGTTGCCCCTAATGTGGCTGAATATAGGATCGAGGCCACAAAGAGGATCATGGATGACTGATAAACCGTAATTTATACATATTTTTACCCTATGTTGAACACATTTTATGGATGATTTTTCCTTAGAATTGGTGAATTCAATGCTCCTAATGCTTTAATTTCATGTTTTATACTTAGGAGAGCATAGGAGAGCCAAAGGAACGAGAAACGGGCCAAAAATGGAGAAAATGGGCCAAAATACAAAATCAACACGGCTTAGACTTCCTCACACGGGCAGACCCCAAGGCCGTGTCAATTTGGCAGAATCGAAGCATGATTCACACGGGTATAACACACGCCCCTGCCATTCTATCAAGCTCGAACACGGCCTGAAATAATCGTACACGTGCATGTCACACGGGCGTGTCCCTGCCAAGCCCAAGTTGAGTCCAATTCAGAAAAGGCTAATTTTGAGGGCTCTTAGGCTTTCCAAAGCCTATAAATACATCCTAGAGGAGAAAGAAAAGGGAGGCACAGAATAGGGAGAAAGGAATTACTCCAAGGAAGCCGATTGATCCATCTCAGAAGCCGAATTCACCATCAAGACTGAAGATCTCTCCTCAATTTCCCCTTCAGGAGTTTTGGGTTTTCTTTATGTTTTGTATTCTTTATTATTCTGAGATGTTTTATTATTTATTTATGAACTAAAACCCCTAAATACCTAAGGGGAATGAAACCTAAGACAAATCTTGTTATTATTTTCTGAATTGTATGATAAATATTTAACTTGTTCTTGATTATGTGTTCTTAATTTTTGTTTTGATATCCTAGGATACTGATTCAAGATAAGCTCTTATTCAGAGGAGGAATAGACCCTGTCTAAGAGTACATTTTTCATAATTAAGCGAAGTTGATTGCGCGCCTAGACATAGGGTGACAAGATTTTGCTGGATTAGGGTGAAACCTAATAAAGGGATCCATAGATCGAGTTAATGCAACCCTAGGGTGTTAATTAGAGAAAGGTCTCAATTATTCAATCTAGGGATTAGACGTTATTAGTCTTGAATAGGGATATTAACGTAACTTAGAGATCTTTACGGAACAAGTTAAATGAATAAGTCGTCCGATTCGGAGCTAGAATAACAAGTACAGTCTAGGTGGATTTTTCCTTATGTATTGTCTTAATTCAATCGATTTTCCCAAAAGTAATTCCCCAATTCCATTCTCTGTGAATTCTTAGTTTAGATAATTAGTTAGTTAAAATACAAACCTCGTTATTCTTAGGCTACATAATAAAAAGACAGTCATTACTAGTACTTTTAGTTCCCTTGGGTTCGACAATCCGGTCTTGCTAAAACTATACTACTGTTCGATAGGTACACTTACCTACATCGCGATAATAGTTAGTTTCAAGAACGATTAATTATAAATATTTAAAACCTATCACGAAAACACGCGATCAAGTTTTTGGCGCCGTTGCCGGGGAATCTAAAATATTAGAAACACTCAATTTTTATTACTTTAGCCATTTATTTTTCTTGCAATATAATTTTATTTTTAATTTTATTCTAATTTACTAATTTTCTTTTTCTTTCTTCTGGCTTGTTTTTTATAGTTTATGACTAGAAGAAACCGGTCAGGACCACTACTTTTTTGACGAAGAAATCGATCGCGCAGTTCACAGAAACCAAAGAAAAATAAGGCGAAGCCTAAGATACACAGAGAACGAGCATGAAGACGACACTCAACCCCCAACCGAAGAGATGGCTGAAAACCAAGACAATCAGTTACCTCCTCCAATTGCAGCTAATCAAAATCTTGCTCCACGCACTATGTATGATTATGCTAAACCTTCTTTAACAGGAACTGAATCGGGCATAGTTAGACCTGCTGTAGCTGCAAATACTTTTGAACTAAAACTTAACACTATTCAAATGATACATCAATTTGTTTAGTTTGATGGTTTGCAAGATAAGGATCCTAACGCTCGTTTGGCCAACTTCTTAGAACTATGTGATACATTTAAAATTAATGGTGTTTCTGATGATGCCATTCGTATTCGGTTATTCCCTTTTTCGTTGAGGAACAAAGCTAAACAGTGGTTGAACTCATTACCATGAGGGTTAATCACTACTTGGGAGCAAATGACCGAAAAATTTCTATTAAAATATTTTTCGTCGGCTAAAATAGCTAAATTACGTAATGATATCTCTTCTTTTGTGCAGATGGATTTAGAAACACTGTACAATGCTTGGGAGAGATACAAGGACCTTTTGAGAAGGTGCCCTCACCATGGGTTACCGCTTTGGCTTTAGCTTCAAACATTCCATAATGGCCTGAATCCTTCGAATCGGCAAATGGTTGACGCAGCTGCTGGCAGAACCATCAATAATAAAACACCTGAAGATGCGTATGAGTTTATAGAGGAGATGTCATTGAATAACTATCAGTGGTAAGTCATGAGGACAAAGCCAACGAAAATAGCCGGTGTTTATAACGTCGATTAGCTCACCATGCTCTCTAATCAGGTAGAACTCTTGAATAAAAAGATTGATGGTTTTCTTAGTTCTTCACAGGTTCAACCAGTAATGCAGTGTGAAGCAAGTGGAGGTGGAACAAGCCATTCGAAATACCAACCTTTTGGCCACAACATCGATAACGAGCAATTAAATTACATGGGTAATAATCCTCGACCTCAAAACAATCCATATAGTTATACTCACAATGCAGGTTGGAGGAACCACCCCAATTTCTCGTGGGGCAGTCAAGGAAATAAAAGACCACAACCACTTCCAGGCTACCAACAACCACCCTACCAATAGGAAAAGAAGCTGAACCTTGAAGAGATGCTCTCAAAGTTTATATCGGTGTCAGAAACTCGTTTCCAGAACACCGAGACAACATTTAAAAGTCAACAAGTGTCGATCCAAGGGCTCAAAACTCAGATAGGCCAACTTTTCAAACTAATCTCCGAACGACCACAAGGGAGCTTGCCAAGTAAGACTGAACCCAACCCAAGGGAATAGCTCAACGCGATTAATGTTCAAGATAAAGAAGGATTTATTGAGCCTGAGCCAGAACCGAGGCAAGAAACTGTGGTAAGCAAAGGTCAAGATGAGGTAGATCACAATAAAAACAAATCAGTGAGTGTCAAATATAAACCTCGTGTGCCATACCCCAACGCGACAATGAAAGACCACTCAGATAAACAAATTGGTAAATTCTTTAAACTCTTAAAAAAAATTACATATTAACTTACCGTTTATTGAAGCTCTATCATAGATTCCAAACGCAATAAAATTTTTAAAGGAGCTTTTAGCATATAAGCGGAAGATGGACGAGGCATCGCAAGTAGAGCTAAACATAGTTTGCTCAGCTATTCTCCAGAATAAACTACTAAACAAACTGAAAGATCCAGGGAGTTTTACAATTCCTTGCTTAATTGGTAGTTTAGATGTTAATAATTCATTAGCTGATTTGGGGGCTAGTATTAGCGTCATGCCTTACAAAATGTTCAAACAATTAGGTCTCGGGAAACCCAAATAGACTAGGATGAGCATTCAATCAGCAGATAAAACTATAAGGTTTCTTAGGGTTATTATTGAAGATGTGCTAGTTAAAATCGATAAATTTATATTTCCCATTGACTTCATTGTTCTAGACATAGAGGAGGATAGCAACACTCCTTTAATTCTAGGAAAGCCCTTTTTAGCAACTGCTAAAACAATTATTGATGTTGGCACAGGTGAACTCACACTCCGTGTTGGAGACGAAACAATCACCCTTCAAGCTCGCAATTCTAGCAACACAATGGAAATTGAAGGTGATCGTCTAAACCATTCTACTAAAACTAACAATATGGTGCAACCTTCTTTGCAGGAAATGAGTCAGAAGGAAGTACATGAACCATTCTCAAGCAATAGTAGAGGACCCATTCATGGATATTGAAGCCTACAAATCGAGGAGCTAGATGAATGGTGGACGCATAAATCGACAACACCTGACACACTGAATCTACGATAGAACAAGCTCAATCCTTTTCCAAATCAACTTAAGGTTGGAGATAGAGTCTTATTAGATGCCACAGATCCCCACATTGTCGCTACCACATCGAATGAAGAAATCCCTCTTACGGTACTTAGCATTTTCCCATTCAGTACGGTCACGTGAGTCATCCCAAGCTCGGCACTTTTAAGGTAAACAACACCTGTTTAAAACCTTATTTTTATGAGATTAATAGTAGGAATGAGGAGTATAAACTCCACAAACCACCATGATCATTCAACAGAGAGGTAAGTCGAGCTTAGACTATAAATAAGCGCTTCTCGGGAGGCAACCCGAGCACTAACTGTATTAACTTCTTTAAAATTTAGTCTTCAACATCTAACTTACTAATAGAGTGCCTGAATACAGGTTTTCCACAGGGACACAACCAAGAGCACGGGCGTGCTTAGGGCCGTGTGAAAATAGGACAATAATTTTTCCCAAGCACGGGCTACGATAAAATGCCATGGCCATGGAACATGGCCGTAGTCAAACCCGCCAAAACAACAAAGGGGTGAGACACACCCGTGTGGAAGAACCATGAGTGAACCTATTAAAATAGCACGGGCGTTCAACATGCCCGTGTCTAACACCCGTTGTTGAACCTATTAGATTGACACAGGTGAGGGTTTGAATACACGGGCATGGGAGAAGCGAACAACGTTCGACATGGCCGTGCGACACGACCATGTGCACCCACACGCCCAAGGAACACGGGCGTGTACTAAATGTCAGACGCATTCAAATTCAAAATTCACGAATCACACGGGCTAAAATTAAGGAACACGGGCTTGTTACCTGGCCATGTGCCCCAAAATTTGTAAATGCCTTACACTATTCATTGTTTTCCCCACTCAAAAATCCTAACCCTAGTCACTACAATTCTACACGGCCTCCTTGCTATGCCCGTACTCCATTAACTCAATTTTTGACGCCCATTCTCCTCTTTCTAGCGTTTGTTCACTTTTATCTTATTTATTCTTACTAATTTCTAGGGTTATTTATCATAATAATATGAAATTTTTCATGTTCCTTTCTTACTTTTATCATACAAAGTTATATCTAGAATAGTTATTATCTTTCTCATGTTAAAATTCTTACTCATTATATGATTTCTCTACTTTACTTGATTAGTTAAAAGTAAATATTCATGATTAGAACAATATATATACTCATGCCTTTAGTGTTAACATTGTTCATCCGTCACACATGTTGGATTCCATGAAATTCATTGCCATTTTTATGCCATACAATTGATTGCTTTGATTAACTTGTTAGTCTTAGCCGTTGCTGAAATTATGATTGTTATTTACAAATATCGTCATTTTACTTGGATCATTCCTCAAAATGAATTAATGGTTTTTTATCGCAGGTACCATGTCGTCTTTACGAGGAAAGAAAACCGCCGTACCTATTTCGAAGAAGAGGAAGGGAGTGTCATCTTCCATGGGTCCAACCACAAAAATTTGTCACCCTCTCCTGCAGTTCCCCCGAGGGCCTCAAGAAGGGCTTTTCCAAATACTTCGGGCCTGATCTTTAATTACGGGCCGCTGCATCGACTGGGCTACTATAGAACAAGTTCAATTGGCTGATGCAATTCGGGCCCTCCTAACCACCGACCCTTGGGAGGTGTTCTTTGGGATCATCGAACCAACATACCTCGAGCTCACAATGGAACTATGCTCAACGTTCCATCTTCAGACCATAATGACGAATTACGATAATCCTGGAATGGTCCAGTTTCATCTAGGCGGGTTAGTCCGCCAGCTAAGTGTCCCAAAGTTTGGTGTTGCACTGGGCTTATATACGGAGCAGTTCAAAGAGGAGAATGAACTACATGCTCTCACTCACCACATACATTTCTCCCCCTCGAAGTGCTGGCACACTTTGGCCCCTGGTGCAGCCTCCCACAATCCTAGCCGCTCCAAGGCATTAGATCTCCCACCATCCCTGAGGTACGTATACGCCATTTTGGCTCACACGATTACAAGGAGGTGAGAGAGCACTAGCGTCGTCAACACTCACCACGCCTACTTCTTATGGTGTAGTCGCACGGGCATGTCATCGATCTTGCCTATTTATCGCCCTTGCAATTTAGCACTAGACGGAGCGGCATAGGAAAGGGGTCATCTCTATTGGCCCCTATATTACTCGGTTGGCTCGACACTTCAGGCTCATCAGTATCGCGGCCCAAGAATCATCCCTTACCCTCATCGGACAGATGTCTCCACAAGGTATCTCGAGCGTGCTTAGCATGAGGATGATCGATAGGCGTTGAGAAACCTACCCTCTCCAACATCGTCTCGCCCAATCTATCGAGGAGAAAGCCTACGAGGATATTCCTGAAGATGTCCCTCCACAACACGAGGACCCACTAACTCAGCCACCACCACCTCGCGTCCAGTTCATGCGGTGGCTTTATATCCTGACATCTCTGAGCACCTCACTAGATTCGAGCAGTAGTTTTTTCAATGATTTGACAACATTGATGCTACTCTACAGCAGATTTGCCAGCACCTCCACATCTCATCGCTAGACCCACCTCGCGAACCATCCAGCGATCAAGATGTTTAAAAACATTTATTTACTACTTTATGTTTTTAATTTTTATTAAAACTACTTTTTATTTTTATTAGATTTTAGAATTTTATTTTTAATTATCAATTTCGGTTATTTCTTTATGAGTAATTATTCTTCCTAATAACCCTTAAAAAGTTCCTGATTTTATCACAGTTATATAGAGCTCTTAAGCTCATCATTGCATAGGAACTAACAACTCCACTGGGAAAGGTTCTTCACGACTGCCATGTCCTGATCGACCACAACTATAGCTACCAGTAGATATAATATTCTTTTGGCACAGGACTTATGGACTAATGAACCTCTACGACCGCCGGAGTATCCTCCTCTACTCTCGAACCGATTACTCTCCAAAACTCCAGTTCGAGGAATTCATCATACATGAAGTTTCACTTCTCTCCCTATCTTATTTTTATACTCTAATATCTATCTTTGTACATTGAGGGTAATGTACATCTTAACTGTGGGGGTTATTTATTTCATTATTAGAAAAATCCCTGAATGACTACCTTGTTCCCTTGAAAAGCTTTCATATCATATGTAGGATAAATTTTGATTGATTTATGATTTTTATTGATATATCTTGAATTAAAACATAGGCATTTATGCATTGACTGTTTAAACTTGAAGACGTTAAAGAATCAAGCATGATAAGTTGATTTTTAAGAATTTAAAATCTTAGGTTGTTTCCCCAAAGTTTAGGTATTACTTTGAGTTGGAATTCACAAGTTTTAAACATCAAAAAGCCATAATTTTTGTGAGATTTTTGAGCCTTTTGAGCATTTATTAATTCTTTCATGTTCACTTTAATTATTGTTTTGAGTGCATTAGTATTGAACTGTTATTCTAGAACTTGCTTGATTATGCATGTCGAGACCACACCATTTGATTTGATATGTCATAATGATTAAGGCACTAAGGATTAACCCACTCATGCCATGAAAAGCCTACCTCCACAATTAACCCCTAGTAAACCCCCTTGAGCCTAACAAGCCATTTCTTGTATTACCCTTAATATTAACCCTTAACCCATTATTGTTGAAATCCTCTAAATTAATCCCTATTTTTGTCGAGATTTGAGTTGAATAAATTGCTTAGCTGTCTTGTTCTTAATAGTTATTCTATGTTATTTAACTTGTTCTTAAGAAAAAAACACACTATGTATACACATTAGTAATTCCATATTCTGAGAAGAAGCCCTGTTGTACGCAAGTGATGATTAACTCTTTTTCTAGTTAAGCAATTTTTCAATTCAATCTTGATTCTAACCCTTTCTTTCAGCTTGTGACCACACGCCCTAACCAAGCCTCATTATAACCCTCTAAAGATCTTTTGATTAATGTTTCATCTCAATTTATTAGTGGTGGAGATTTGACTTTCATGCAAGCCTCTGGTAATGACTTTTCATTATTGACTATTGAGTGATTCATTTATTGCCCTTAAAACACCTCGAGTGATTTGAGTGAATCTTTAGTGAGGATGTGAAACTCTTTGATATTCCGAATCAAAGGTAATTACTTAAATGATGAGAGACACCTATGTTTTTAGGAGAAAATGCTCAACTTGGAATGTTTGAAACTTTTATGTTCTTTTAGTTGAATTCTCAATGTATGATTACCTATGGATTATTTTGAGATATTATCAATAGAAATTATAAATTGAGAAGAATTAATTTTGATTATGAGTTGAGAATTTTGCTAGAGGATAAGCAAATGCTTAAGTGTGGGGGTATTTGATAAACCGTAATTTATACATATTTCTACCCCATGATTAACGCATTTTATGGATGATTTTTCTTAAGAATTGGTGAATTCGATGCTCCTAATACTTTAATTTCATGTTTTATACTTAGGAGAGCATAGGAGAGCGAAAGGAACGAGAAACGAGCCAAAAATGGAGAAAATGGGCTAAAGTACGAAATCAACATGGCCTGGACTTCCTCACATGGGCAGTCCACACAGTCGTGTCAATTAGGAAGAATCAAAGCATGACTCACACGGGTATAACACATACCCATGCCATTCTAACAAGCTCTAACACGGCCTGAAATAATCACATACGGGCGTGTCACACGGGCGTGTCCCTGCCGGGCCCAAGTTGAATCCAATTTAGAAAAGGCTAATTTTGATGGATCTTAGGCATTCCAAAGCCTATAGATACACCCTAGAGGAGGAAGAAAAGGGAGGCATAGAATAGGGATTAAGGAATTACTCCAAGGAAGCTGATTGATCCATCTCAGAAGCTGGATTCACCATTAAGACTGAAGATCTCTCATCAATTTCCCCTTCAGGAGTTTTGGGTTTTCTTTATGTTTTGTATTCTTTATTATTCTGAGATGTTTTCTTATTTAGTTATGAACTAAAACCCCTAAATACCTAAGGGGAATAAAATCTAAGACGAATCTTTTTATTATTTTCTGAATTGCATGATAAATATTTAACTTGTTCTTGATTATGTGTTCTAAATTTTTGTTTTGATATCCTAGGATATTGATTCAAGATAAGCTCTTATTCAGAGGAGGAATAGACCCTGTCTAAGAGTACATTTGTCATAATTAAGCGGAGTTGATTGCGCGCCTAGACATAAGGTGACAAGATTTTGCTGGATTAAGGTGAAACCTAATAAGGGGATCCATAGATCGAGCTAATGCAACCTTAGGGTGTTAATTAGAGAAAGGTTTCAATTATTCAATATTGGAATTAGACGTAATTAGTCTTGAATAGGGATAATAACATAACTTAGGGATCTCTACGGAACAAGTTAAATGAGTAAATCGTCCGATTCGGAGCCAGAATAACAAGTACAGTCTAGGTGGATTTTTCCTTAGGTATTGTCTTAATTCAATCTATTTTCCCAAAATTAATTCCCCAATTCCATTCTCTCTGAATTCTTAGTTTAGATAATTAGTTAGTTAAAACAAAAACCTCTTTATTCTTATGCTAGATAATAAAAAGACAGTCATTACTAGTACTTTTAGTTCCCTTGGGTTCGACAATCCAATATTCTGAAAACTATACTACTGTTCGATAGGTACACTTGCCTACATTGCGATAAAAGTTAGTTTCAAGAACGATTAATTATAAATATTTAGAACCTATTACGAAAACACGCTATCAATGACGTCGACTGCACCCCTGAATAGAAACTAAAGGGTGCAGTATCACAGTTGAGAGATGAGGCCTACCAGTGGTGGCTTATTGTCAAAGAGGGCACTCAAGTCGATCGATTGACCTGGGAGTTTTTCAAGACTACCTTCCAGGCTAAATATGTGGGTGGCAGCTCTGGGGATGCCTGTAGGAGGGAATTTCTGAATTTAACTCAGGGAGATAGGACAGTGGCAGAATATGAGGCTGATTTTTTATGACTAAGCTGCTATGCACGTGGAACGGTGGCAACTGAATACAAGCAGTGTGTTCGATTTGAGGATAGCCTCAGAGATGGTCTAAGGGTTTTGATAGCTCCTCAAAGAGAGCGGGATTTTGCAGCACTGGTTGACAAAGAGAAAATCACCGAGGAGGTGAAGCGCACCGAGCGCCAAAACAGAAGGAAAGCAGGGGTAAGAGGGATGCTGAGCCCTCAAACTTATTTCAAAGGCTTAAGAAAAAGGCTAGATATAATGGGCCGATCAGAGTTGGGGCTCCTGCTGCTGCTACTGGACCGCAGTTTGTGCTGACTGTGGGAGATGCCATCAAGGCGAGTGTTGGAAGCGGATTGGGGTATGGTTGAGGTGCAGTTCTATGGAGCATCGTATCAGAGATTGTCCGCGGAGGACCAATCAGGTGCCAGCTACTGGTTTTGGTTCTAGTAATGCACCTCAGAGGGTTGTTCAATAGCCACCGAGAGGGCGTGGTTAGGCCAGAGGTGAAAATGGTATGGGCCGTGGTAGTGGAACATCGGGCAGGGGTGCCGTTCATACTAAAGCAAGGCAACTGGCACTGGTTTCTGCTGCACGCTGCTGAGAGGATGGAGACGCTCCAGATATTATTACAGGTACAATTTTAATTTTCAATGTACCTTATACTACATGGATAGATGTAGGATCTACCCATTCCTGTGTTGCCTATACTGTTACTGAGAACTTAGGGATTTCGATTGAGAATACTTCAAGTGGAATTACTGTATTGACTCCATTAGGGCAGTCCGTCAAAGTTAATAAATTGTTTAGAGACGTTCCTTTAGAGGTACAAGGGGTTATCTATCTCGCAGATCTAATAGAGCTACCTTTCAGGGAATTTGACCTAGTATTGGGCATGGATTGGTTAGTTAAACATCGAGTAAGCTTGGATTGTGCCACTACATGGGTAGTACTGAGAACTGAGGCAGACGAGGAGTTAGTAGTAATTGGGGAACGATGGAACTATTTAAGTAATGTAATTTCTGCACTAAGGGCCGAGAAATTGGTTTGCAAGGGTTGTGAGATGTTCTTGGCCTATGTCAGTGTTTCAAATGTTAGGGACTCTTTGGTAAAGGATATCAGAACAGTTAAAGATTTTTCAGACGTCTTTCCTGAAGAGCTATTAGGGCTACCTCTAGATCGTGAAGTGGAGTTTGGGATTGAGCTCCTTCCTGGTGAAGCTACAGTGTCTATCGCACCTTATAGAATGGCACCGAAGGAGGTTGTGGAGCTTAAGGCCCAAATTCAAGAGTTACTAGATCGTGGCTTCATCCGACCAAGTGTGTCTTTGTGGGGAACACTAGTCTTGTTTGTGAAAAATAAGGATGGATACATGCGAATGTGCATCGATTAAAGACAACTGAATAAGCTAACCATTAAGAACAAGTACCCTCTACCTAGGATTGATGATCTGTTCGATCAACTGTAAGGTGCATCAATTTTCTTTAAAATAGATCTCCGGTCGGGGTATCATCAACTAAGAGTTAAAGAGCCTGATGAGCACAAGATGACATTTAGGACTCGTTATGGTCATTGCGAATTCCTGGTAATGCCTTTTGGACTGACAAAAGCACCGACAGCTTTTATGGATCTGATGAACAGAGTGTTCCAACCCTATCTGGATCGATTTTTTGTAGTATTTATCGATGACATATTGGTGTATTCGTGGACTAAAGTTGAACATGATGAACATCTCCGTGTAGTTCTGCAAATTTTGAGGGAGAAACAACTGTACGCCAAGTTCAGTAAGTGTGAATTCTCGTTGTGTGAGGTAACGTTTCTTGGTCATGTGGTATCTACTGAGTGGACTAGGGTTGATCTTCAAAAAATTAAAGCTATTCTGGATTAGAAGCAGCCTAAGTCGGTACCTAAGATTCGAAGTTTTTTTGGTCTGGTAGGGTATTATAGACAGTTTGTAGAGGGATTTTTGTTGATTGCTACACCTTTGACTGAGTTGCTACGTAAAGGGGTACCATTTAACTAGATTGATAAGCAGCAAGAAAGTTTTGAGAAGCTTAATAAAGTTCTAACTGAGGCCCCTATTTTGATTCAGCTGGACTCTGGGAAAGAATTCACTGTCTACAACGATTCATCACATGTTGGTTTAGGATGTGTGTTGATGAAAGAGGGGAAAGTGGTGGCATATGCGTCTCGTCAACTTAAGACGCATGAGGTGAACTATCCAACACATGATTTGAAGTTGGCTATGGTGGTTTTCACATTGAAAATTTGGAGGCATTAACTGTACAGTGAGAAATGTATCATTTACACGGATCACAAAAGCATCAGATACCTCCTCACTCAGAAGGAGTTGAACCTTAGGCAGCGTAGATGGATCGAGCTGCTTAAAGACTATGACTGTTCAATTGAATATCATCCTAGTAAGGCCAATGTGGTGGCCGACACACTAAGCCGTAAGGCTATGACTGATCTAAAAGCAATGTTTGCTCATCTTAGCTTATTTGATAATGGTAGCTTGTTGGCTGAGCTCCAAGTTAAAACAGTGTGGATTGAACAGATTAAGAATAAAAGTTGGAGGATGAGACATTGGGTCTTCGGTTTCGTTAGGTCAAAGATGGTAATATTGTAGATTTTGGGCTGAACAGTGAAGGGGTACTCTATTTCCGAGGCAGAATTTGTGTACCTAAGGATACAGAATTGAGGCAGTCTATACTACAAGAGGTGCATAGTAGCCCCTATGCTACCCAGGTGGAAATAAGATGTACAGAGATCTTCGTGACATATATTGGTGGCCAGGTCTTAAGAGTGAGGTGACCGACTTTGTGGGCAAATGTCTGACTTGCCAACAAATTAAAGTGGAACATCAGTTGCCTTCTGGGTTGCTTCAGGCAGTTAAGATTCCATTGTGGAAGTGGGAAAGAGTAACTATGGACTTTGTGAGTGGGCTACCCCTAACGCATTCTTAGAAAGATTCAGTGTGGGTAATGGTGGATCGGTTGACCAAAACTACCCATTTCATACCGGTTCACATAGATTATTCATTGCAGAAACTGGCTAAGTTGTATGTATTTGAGATTGTGAGACTGTATGAGGTATCAGTTTCCATAATATCTGATAGAAACCCTCGCTTCAAGTCTCAATTTTGGAAGAAGTTACATGAAGCTCTGGGTACACGGTTGGACTTCGGTACTGTGTTTCATCCTCAAACAGATGGTCAGTTAGAGTGGGTGATTCAGATACTGGAGGAATGTTAAGGAGTTGTGTGATTGACTTCCGAGGCAGTTGGGAGGATTACTTGTCATTGGCAAAGTTTGCTTACAACAATAGCTACCAGTCTAGCATACAGATGGTGCCTTACAAAGCACTATATGGTCGTAGGTGTCGCACTCCTTCATGTTGGACTAAGTTGGGTAAGCGGCGTGTTCTAGGTCCTGAGCTAGTATCTGATACCGAGGATAAAGTCAGATTAATTTGGGATCGACTGAAGGGAGCATAAGACAGACAAAAGTCATATGCGAATCTAAAACGTAAAGAACTTGAGTAGTCTGTCAGAGATTTTATCTTTCTAAAGGTCTCACCATGGAAGAAGGTATTGATATTTGAGCGTAAGGCAAGTTAAGCCCAAGGTTTATTGGTAAGGCAAGTTAAGCCAAAGGTTTATTGGGCTTTACTGCATATTGAGACGGGTAAGACCAATTGCTTACCAGTTAGGGCCACCTCCGAAATTAGAGCGGACTCATGATGTGTTCCATGTCTCTACGCTGAGACGCTACCACTCTGATCCTACACATGTTGTACTGGTTGAGGAGATTAAAGTTGGACCAGATCTAACTTTTGAGGAGAAACCAGTTCAGATATTAGATCGAGATGTAAAAGTATTGAGAAGGAAGTTTGTTCCGATAGTTAATGTTTTGTGGCGTAATCACAACTCTGAGGAGGCCACATCGAAACCCGAGGAGGCGATGCGACAACAATACCCTCACCTATTCTGACCAGGTAAGTTTTGAGGCCAAAATTTTCTTTAAGGAGGGTAAAATTGTAACGCTCCGAATCCCAAAAACCCCTGTTAAAATTATTACTGTGTGTTTATGACGTGAAAGTATGGCTGAATTAGTGGTAGTGTGCTCTGGGAGTGTCTAGGAAGTCATGGGTTTAAGCCTTGGCTTCCAAAAAAAATTTGCTTTTTAAGGTTGAACCCCTATCTTTGGTTAGTATGGTTTTATGCAAAACTTGTTAAGAACCTAGCAGAATGGGCCTACTGGTCTAGTGGATAGTGGCGTGTGGAGTGTCCAAGGGGTCTGAGGTTCGAATCCCTGCTTGTCCATGTGGAGATTACTTTTACTGATGGCCATGGGAGGAGGTTATGTTTGACTGGAACTCTGCTTGGTTGACTATAGTTTGAATTTTTTAGTTGAGGGGATACTGGGGGAGTGATTTGAGGAGGATTATATGGGATTTTGAAAGGGGAAGAGTTCTAGCCGAATAGGTACTTTGGCAAGGGGATTCGGCCTTGAGTTTTGGAGCTTCTCTCGCTTTTCATTTTTGGGTTTTGTCAATTTTTGGTTCTTTGACCCTTGTTTCTAAAGCCGTGTATCGCTTTGTTTTTGTTTCGAGTACCTTTCGGTTTTAGTTTGGTTCAATCCTACACTGCTCTCTAGCCCTTTAGTCCACCGATATCTTTCCTTCACTTTTTTTTCTCAATTGGTATTCTTTTCTTTGGCCGAATATCACTTCTCCTTTCTCTCACAAACCCTTTTTGATTTTTAGCCCTACTTGTGATCGATTCCTCCTCTCCCTCTCTTGAATCTTTTAGTTCTTCTTGCTTTGGCCGGATCTATTAAGGCCTAAACATCTTCTTTTCCTCCCTAACTGATTCTTGCTGAGGTTCTGCCAGAATCCTACTGATTTCTTGGTAAGTGTTTGTACGATTGGTTTCTCTTAACTGAATCTTATTTGGCTTCTTCTCAAAGGTTTGGCTTCTGTATCTCTTAGGCCAAACGATTACTTTTTCTCTCTTTTTTTGCCATAGGGAAAGTTCATCTAACATCTCTTTTCGTTCGATTATTGCTAGGGGCTCGTTTTCTTTAATCAAGGAGTTGGGCTGTTTGCCCTGCCCCTGCAAGGGATCCTTTCACTTGTGGTAAGTAATTTAAGTTTTAAATATAGTTATGATGGTTTATTGATTCTTATGAATCATTTAACTGTTTTGTGTGAAGGTTAAAGCATTGGAAAGAATGTTGGTTTTGGAACTGAAGGAGTTTTGCAGTTGTTCGATTGGTAAGTAGCGATAAATCAATTAAAGTATTTTTCAATACTGTGGTTTTGGATTAACCATGAATATGGTCTGATGGTGGGATTGTTGTTAATCATAGGTTCTTTGATCTTGGAAGTGTTTCAGCTACAATCTCATAACAAGTTTGTGCAATACTACCATTAGATGTGAAACGACAAAAGCCGAAAAGTAGAAAAGCCAAAAACTGGGTTGTCGACACCACACAGGCCTGTGGCCACTCGTGTTTCTTGCCATGTGACAGAACATGGCTGTGTGATCGATGACAAGGCCTTGAGCAATTTCATAGGCTGAAATGGTATTGGGCCATTTTGGGCCGAACTGGGCCGTGGGGGCCCAATGGGCTTGTGGGCCACACATGAGAAAATCGCACAAAATTGTGGTAAATATTGGGCCAGGCTGTGTAAACCACATGGATAAGGTCATTTCTAGGCTACGTGGGCCATACGAGAGTGTGGGCCCACATGGGCTTGCAACATGGGCCGTGGGCCCAGCTTCACTGATTGTCTGTTAAGGTTGCACGGGTCGCCCAAGACGACTGTGGACCTACTGTTAGGCCGGTAAGTGTACTTGGACCCTTATTTTGTAAATGACTAATATACCCCTATGTGATGTATGACTGTTCGAGCAAGCTATTGGTACTATATATACATTTATATTACGTTGCATTGCATGGGGTAGGATATATGATTTTGGAGGAAGTGTACTGAAAAGCGATAAGCCTATTACTGATAGCTCTGCTACAAATATTGTTTTAGTGCTGCAACCGGTGCGACTTGGAATGTAGGGTTGGGTGGGTCGATTTGATCCCCACATAGTGTGTAAGGTTGGTATGGAGATGGTGTGTAGAGGCTGGACTGGGTAGGATTTTCTTATTGCATACTGTACTGATACTGTAATGGGCTTAGGCCCCATTGATACTGCTACTGAAATGGGCTCTAGCCCAGACTGCTACTATTATTGAAATAGGCTAAGGCCCTAACTGAGACTGAAAGGGCTTAGGCCCAAATTGTGTTTACTCTAATTGATTGCTATTATAGGATTACACATTGAGTTCTTGTTAACTCACCCATCTGTTAATTGTGTAGGTAATCCCCAGACTTAGGCGGTCGGTGTGACGGAGGACTCAGCGGTGGCCACCTGCCTTATGTACCTTTTATTAATTTACGTTTTCATTTTATTTTGGGTTTTCTTTATGTAATAAGGCCTCTTTGGTATTTATTTTTAAATTGGTATTTTATATTTCATTGGATTTATATCTGCTAGCAGTAGGATAGTTGCATGATTTCACAAGTCAAACATTTTCAAAAACACCACGAAAGTGCAACTAGTTTTAAAAGCTTCTGCAAGGGGTAACTGTTTTACAAAATTAACAACGTTTTAACACAAGTAGAATCTAAACATAAAAATCCAAATTATCAACGAACAAACACGATTTGCAACCGGCTTTTCAAATTATACAAAGAGGCTAGTTAAAGTTTAGATTTAGAAAAAAACTCCAATGTGATATCACCGAATCCAATCATAACGTCTGGGTCGGGTTTGGGGTGTTACACACAGAGAGCCTTTATCGATTATATCTGATAAAGATTTGAGGTTCACTTTATGATTTTGGAAGAAGTTGTAGGAGGCCTTAGGTACAAAATTGAATTTTAGTACCGCTTTCCATCCACAGACCGACAATGAGTCTGAGCGAGTAATTCAAATTCTTGAAGATATGTTGCGGTGTTGTGTCCTTGAGTTCCAATCTAATTGGGAAAAGTATTTACCTTCGGTAGAATTTTCCTACAACAACAGTTTTTAGTCGAGTTTGAAAATGGTGCCTTACGAGGCATTGTATGGGAGTAAGTGTCGAACGCTTTTATATTGGAACGAACTCAGAGAGAATCAGATTCATGGAGTTGATTTAGTAATTTTGATTTTTCATAAAATAGGTGCAGACTTCACATGCCCAAGACACACGCCCGTGCCTGAGGTCGTGTCATCCACACGGTTGATGTAACACCCCTAACCCGTATTCATCGCCGGACTAGGGTTAAAGGCATTACCGGACAATCAAAAATTTTTTACAAACAATTCACTTACATTATCCAAAATCATAATCAAACATGATCATAATGTTCCTTATATAGGTCATCGAGACCTTAATCATGCTTTAGAAAGGGGTCGGGACTAAACCTAGCTCATACAAAATTTTTCAAAATTGAAACATCTTTTCAAAGTTGCAAAGGTCACACGTCCATATGAACAGACCGTGTACCTCACACGGCTTTAGACACGCCTGTGTGTCTAGACCGTGTCAAAACAGGGCATACATACTGACTTGTCCACATAGCCATAAGACACGCCCATGTGCTAGGCCGTGTGAAAATTAAGGAGGCTACTGACTTGGCTCACACGACCAGTCACACGCCCGTATGTCTAGTTGGTGGTCGAGACTGACTTGGCTACACGGCCTAGCACATGCCCGTGTGTACGACTGTGTGATTTGCCCACGCTCATTTTGAAATGGCCCTCAGGCAACACAGCTGAGACACACACCCATGTCCCTGCTCGTGTGGGTAAAAATAGGCCATTTGTAATGCCAAATTGCCACCTATAAATGGTCCTCCCTACAAACATCAAATAGGCAACAATTGCAATCAAATTTCAACCATTTCACAAACAATACATACACCAATCATATCATATAATTACCAACAAAAACTCATGCTTATTCACCATTCCAAATCATACCAAATCATGTGCCAAAATCATGACAAAAACATAGGTTTCATAAACTATAATCATACAATCAAATGTCATGCCATAACACCAAATTCTATAATAAGTACATATCAAAAGTTACAAAATTGACCAATTAACAACCATAATTCATCCATATCCACAACCAAAAACGAGGCCATATCACACGGCTGATATATATATACATATCAAAAAACATAATCTAAGCACCTCTAGCCTATAAATGTCATACTTCAAAATGTACATTTTCAAAAGGTACCAAAATATATAGTTTGATAGTGTGGTGATGATCCTCGATGATCCCCGAGCTCCCGATAGCTACAATATCTATAAATAATGCAAATACACACAAAGTAAGCTTTCAAAAGCTTAGTAAGCCATATACAAATAAACTTATCAATTAAAGCATATAAGCATAATCTAATTACAAATGCACCATAGTCAAATACTATCACAAACCACATGATTCATATACATTTCCCATATACTCAATTCATTTGCACATTTAGCATACTTTTTCATACTTATATCATATATCATCTTTTGCTCAAGTACTTACTCTTTTATTCTCAAACATTGAATTACATTTCAAGCGTACCTGAATCGAATTCACAATTTATATACTCATTCTTTTCTCGGAATGTCGTTCGGAATCATAAGGATATGCGGATAGCTCGGAAAGCTCGTACAATGCCAACGTCCCAAACGTGGCCTTACAAGTAATCAAATATCGATGTCACTGCTTAGACAGGGTCTTACACAAAATCAAATATGATGCCAATGTCCCAGACGTGGTCTTACACGTAAATCATAAGTTGATGCCAACGTCCCAGACGTAGTCTTACACGATAACATATATCGGATCCTACGTCATGACATATGTATCCTAACTATTCCTAAGGTTCGTACGGGGTTTTCAGACATCGAAACTTTGTCAATACTTTCTAGGATATCTTGTATTCAGCTCTCATATTATCATTCATCACAATACAATGACATATATATACATATATGAATAAATCAATTCAAAAAAATTTATTTGTATATCAATTTACCTCGTACGGAAATGAACGAAAACGAGTGACTATTCAACGATTTTCGTTTTCCCCTGATCTAATTTCGTTTTCTTTTGTTCTTGATCTATATCAATTCAATTTTAACTTATTCACTGTCACATTCATTCAAATCAAACCAAAAACAATTATTTGGGCACTTTACAAACTAGCCATCACATTCACATTTTGACACTTTAGTCCCTATTTCACAATATCACAAAATACAATAATTTCTTTTTACACAAATTTAGCCGAATATACATAGTATTCATACAAACCCACATATTTCATTTATTCCACATTTTAGTCCCTCAATTTACAAATTTCTCAATTTAATCCAAATTACTCAAATTTATCAAAAATTCAAAGGCAAAATATACTAACCCAACACATATCTTTAATTTTCCAACAACTAACATCACAAAGCTCACAATTTCAGCAATGGAATATTTTAAAATCATCAATAAAATTAGAAATTAGGGCATGGGCCTGATAGATTACTAAGCAATGATATAGATTACTAAGCAACGATTACAAAAAAGTAGAAATTATCAAAAACAGAACAAAAATGAACCCTCAATCAATGAAAATCAAAGTCAAACCCTAGCTTGAGTTTTTATTCTTCCTTTTCTCTAATATTTGCCCATGGATGATAGAAAATAAGATGATTTTAACTTTGGTTTTAACTAATATAACATTAATATGCATTTTACCAATTTAACCTTATTATAAATCATTAAAATTCCATCAACTAATGCCCATTTATGTCATTTAATTCATTCCATGGTCAAATAACCTCATAAGGACCTCATAATTAATAAACCATAACAAATAGGCATTTTAACAATTAGAGGCCACTTTTACATTTTATGCGATTAGCTCCTTTTATCTAATTGAGCACACAAACGATTAAATTTTCATACAAAACTTTCACACATGCTAATTCACATATCATAATCACAAAAAATAATATTAAAATAATTTTCTGACTCGAATTTGGTGTACCGAAACCATTATTCTAACTAGGGTCTAAACCGGACTATTATAAATCTCCCTCTTAAGGATTTTCATCCTCGAAAATCTTACTATTGAATAGTTTTGGATATTGCTGTCTCATAGCATCTTCAGGCTCCCATGTAGCCTCTTTGACACCATGTCGATTCCATAATACTTTTACTAACGGAATTCTCTCTGTAATATCCTGATTTTGGGCCTAGTCGGAATAGTGGTTTCGTGACCACAAAATCAGGGATAGAAATAATTATTTTATGATTAGTTTGAGGTCTATGATATGATTGCATGATTGTGTGAAAATTTCGTGAAGAAATTTTATGCATAAAGTGCTTAAATTGAAATTAAGGACTAAATCGAATAATTTGTAAAACTTGCATTCTAGAAGTTTCTAGTATGAAATTGTTTTGAAATATTAATTAGGAGGTCTTAAATAGAAATTTTACCAATTTATAAGTCTATGGACAAAAATTGGACATGGATGGAATTTTTGGAAAGTTTAGTAGTAAGGGCATTTTGGTCATTTAAGGGTAAAATGAATTAAAATACAAAATTAAAAGCCAATTTTGCTCATCTTCAACCCAATGGCCGAATATAGCAAGGAGAAACCATGGCTAGGGTTTTTCAAGCTTCCAAGCTCGATTGTAAGTCCGTTCTAGCCTCGTTTTTAATGATTTTTACGTTTTTGGAGTCCCGATAGCTCAATTAAGCTTATGCTAGCAATAATTCAACCTAGGGTTCCTATTTGGAAAAATACCCATAGGTGAAATTTGTGTATTTTGGTGTTTTATGATAGAATATGAGGTTTTAAATTATGTTAGACAACTTGTGCTACTCGGTTTTAAGCGAAAACTAGCAAAAGGGCTTAATCGGTAAAAATACCTAATAGTCATAAGTACATGTTAGAGTGAGAATTTGATGTTTCCATAGAAGGGAAAAATGATCAGCATGTCATAAAACATAAGAAAATAGGCTGAAGTTTAATTTACGAGCTTTGGGGCAAAAGTGTAAATATGCAAAAGTTTAGGGGCAAAACTGTAATTTTGCCAAAATATGATTTTGGGTCAATTTGAATAATGTGAGTCCTAATTAGACTATATTTTAAATGATAGAGCAAGGAAAACTGAAATTCAGGCTAAAATGGAAAAATACCAAGTTGTGGACGAAATGGTAAAAGTAGCCATTTTCGCATACGAGGTAAGTTCATGTGTAAATAATGTAGCATAACTGTTATTTTTAAGTTATTGATGTTAATTATATGATATGCTGATTTTTTTATCGTGAAATATTATGCTTTGTGGTTAATGTTGAGTAATATGCAAATTATGTTTACTACTTGATAAATATGAATTGCTACCGAGTATCGGCTCCGATATTCCATGGAAGACGGCAATGTGAGATCGAGGAAAAAATCCCGTTTGAACCTTAGGAATAGATTAGGATACAAGTGACATGTCACTAGGATATTTGGGCATCCGAACTCGTTGAGTTGAGTCTGAGTTCACTTATGGATGCGAATGTCCGAACTCGTTGAGTTGAGTCCGAGTTCACTTATGGATACGAACGCCCGAGCTCGTTGAGTTGAGTCTGAGTTCACTTATGGGCGGGTTACATGGTAGCTTGATTACATATGAGGCACTTATGTGCAAATTATCCGTGTATCCGAGTTGTATTCCGATGTGTTCAACGGGTGAAATTTCTAGTGAAATGGAAGAACACTTAAGATGCAAGCGACGTTTTGGTAAGTGTTGTGAAATGGACACTTTGGACAGGTATGTTCTTAACCCTCGGGTTGATAATAGAAACAACAACGATAAGGTAGTAAGAGGATGAATGATGTTTAGAAATATGATATATGTTTTGGTGATACCATGCTAAAGTTGTTTGGTATATTTGTATTGTTATGTTACTTGTTATTTACATATGAACTTACTAAGCATTTATGCTTACTCCCTCCTCTTTATTTACTGTAGTTCTGAACAAGCCAGCTCGGGAATCGGGACAGGTCGAAGGTTCGATCACACTATCCAAAGGACTTTCATCTGGGTAAATGGCTTGTAAAACTTAAGTATGGCATGTATAGCAATATATTTATTTTGTGTAAATAATTTTATGATATGGCCATGATTGGTTGAGAAAATGTTTGATATTGATAAGTCATGGTGATGGTTAAATTTAGATCATGTTTGATATCATGGAAGTTTAATAGGTTATCTAGTTCATAACAACTCATGAAAAGATGAAATTTGCCTTAAAACAGAATATTGCTGCAGCAATGACATGAATTTGAAAAATCACTAAAAATAGTACAAATGGAATTAAATGATGAGCAAGTTATGAAATTTAATCTTAATGAGTCTATTTTCATATGGATAAAAAAAAGAGGCGTATAAACTATACTTTATGATATATTTGAAACCTTGTGAAACAGGGCCAGAGTGATTTCTGGATCCTCTGTTCTGAATTTAAAAATTCATAATAAATTTTAAAAAAATAATTAGAAGTCACTCTTTATATGTACAGATTCCTTCTTGATTCTAGTTTTAATAGAAATAAACCTCGTCGTCATTGCAATTCTGTATAAAGAGATATCTAATTCGTAATACACATATGTCAGAGCAGTCGAACCCTGAAACAGGGGAGAATTTAACTAATAAACTGTACTAATTGGCCCAACCAAAAATTCTATAAAAAAATTAATAAATAGATATATGAGTCTAGATTTAGGAAAAATTTACGAATCCTGATTTTGAGTTTCGCAACTCGAGATATGATTTTTCTTGTAACTGTGACGCGAGTAGCTAGAAAGCTGTGAATGTAGAAACAAAAGATTTGAAGTTCTTAATTTGATAAATTATGTTCGGTAACTCCTCAAGCTCGACTCCGGTGACGGTCTCGGGCGTGGGGGCGTTACATTTAGTGCTATCAGAGCAGGTGTAGTTGGTTCTCGGACTAACCTAGCATGTGTAAAAGTTTAGCTATACATGCCACAGATCTGTGATAGTGTGATGTCTTTCGACGCATTTGAGTACCGTCTTATTTAGACAGGGTACTCTCCAACCGAGCTGCGCCGACCATGTTCAATGTTATGTGAAGGTATTTGAGTAAAATTATGATTATGATAAGTCTCGGTTCAGAAAAGTATGAATAAAAGTTTATGATACATATGTGATAAATATTCATATTTGCTTAATGCTCATATGATGTAGTGTATGTGCTTACTTGATAAGATGAACGGAATAAATAGAAAGTAGTAGAGGTATGAATAAAAGTCATAATATTATGATACGAATGAAAATGTCCTTGTTTTGATTTGGACGTCTAATGTTGATGATTGTTAATGATATATAATTTTTATGAGATAAAGGATTATAATGAAATGAACTTATCTATGTTAATTAAATTGTTGGATTGAATTATATGATTGTAATGATATGTACATGATTATGCATGAAATGAAAGTTGTGATTGTGGTGCAAATATCTATGTTTGTTTGGCCTTATATCATGTCATGAGCATGAATTAATTTAATTAAATGAATGGATAAGTAAAGCTACCTAGAAAACATAGAATGTATGCATAAGTATATTGTCTAAATGGACAATAGGAAAATTTGTGTAAGCCAACATGAATGTTGCATTGCCTGAATGAATGACATGATTTTGATGATGTTGCTATGATGATGGAAGTTGTGTCATATGTGTATGTATAAGAAAGTCGAGTCAGAGGTCCTACAACCCCTCCCCCTTACCGAAGTGGTACTTATAATGGAATTTCATGAGATTTGTATTAAATAAGTTTCCGGTCGAGAACCCAAAGAGTTCAATGATAGAATAATTATAAGTATGATCAGAGATTGAAAATGAGCTGATAAGTAAAGTCAGAGTCAGTAAAGTATCGGATTGATATAAAGATTATTAGAATTATGCACTGTCCCAGTTAGAGAAGGAAATTCTCTTTGGTAAATCGAATTACTCAGGTGCAAGGTCGAGAAAAGTGTAAATCGAAATTTATTCAGAACTGGCCTTCTTTAGTGAATGGTTGAATATGAAATTTGTGATGGCAGAACTAGTTGGGGAAATGATATTTGAAATGTGAACTATCTGAGTGTGACAGTTATGACTGGACAGATTTAGCAGTCTCTTTTGAGATGTTCTATGTGTTTACCCGTTCTCAGAAATATTTCTATGGCTATTGATCTTCTGAAGAAATTCTTGTTATATGGGAATGTCTTCTAATTCTGGTGTTGGATGAAAGCATTGGTAGTCTGATTGGTTTATAATTTATATTGCTCTATTTCATCGGGTATTCTATTTCATTTCGTCTGATAAGAATTGATGAGAGAATACGTAAGATATTATGTTTCTGTTTCTTCTACTTGATGCTTCATCTGATATATGTATGGGAAGATATATTGTTCTTGTTATATTTGATTCCAGTGGGATTAAATGATGTTTTCTTTTGGACTTTCTTTCTTTGAAGAATTATCGGGGTATTCTATATTTTCTCTATGAGTTTGGTTTTCGATTTTCTGGCATAATATCATATCTTGGGTTTCTTTATCCTGGATCTCTTTATTCTGGATTTCTTTATTCTGGGTTTCTCTATCTTGGATTTCTTTATTCGGTTTTCTTATTATCTTTGTTCTATAATTTGTCAATTATGACTCATGTTCGAAGTATGTTCTTTAGCTCGTGATAATCATGTCAAATATGACTATACTTCTAATTTGATATTGGTAATGTGGTGATCTTAGTATTGGGATTTTTTCTAATTTCTGTGTAAGGATTTGACATCAGTAAAGGCATAGGTGATAAAAGCGCGAGTTTCAGTCGGTATGGTGAATTATTTATTTGAAAGATTTCATGTGACAATTATGTCAGGATTATTTTTCTCAAGTCTGATAATAGAATTTCATTTTGTACAGATAAAAGAGTAAATAGTCTGAACGAGAAGTGTATATTTATTAGAAAGAGTTGGATATTAGTTAAAGTCACTACGAATGATAAGGTTTTCGTCTTGTGAAAGCTGAAAAGTTTATTACATGTTGACAGAGTGCAGATAGATGAGAATATTGATAATCGAAGCGTCTGAACTAGACTAGTCTACATTGAGTAAAGACTTCCTGACTTTCAGTAATGTACCATTGTATGAATTGTGATGTGTTTCAAGACAGTAAGGTAATGTGATAGTTTAGAGCATTCGATGTTACATAAAATCTGAGTTGTTAAAGAGGCTAAAGCCGAGCATTGGGATCTATCAAAATTATCCTTGCCAGTGTTGATATTGGGATGGAAATGAAGGATTATTCTTGAGGCCATATCAGAATTATTTCCATGGCGGAAAGAGGAAAATGTGATGTATCCTATTGTTAAATGTTTGGCGAGATCTATAAATCATATCGGTATTGAATGAATTCCTACTCATTAGATTCATGGAATTTAAGGTCTTTTTGATTGTTGAATTTCTTGGAATTCTAGTCTCCATTAACCAAATTGTGATCTGGTTTTATGTCAAGATGACAAGGGAAACGGAGAAGGGTTGAAAATTTAAGAACAATTAAGAGATGAGTTCGTAAACTTTCAGAATATATGAGAAATTAATGAGATATATTGGAGGCACCGCCTGAGTGAAAGTTCTTCAGCACCGAATATGAAATTGAGGAATCTAAGTGAAGACCACTTTTCTGGTAAGATTTTCGGGGACGAAAATCCTTAAAGGGGGGAGAGTTGTAATATCCTAATTTTGGGCCTAGTCGGAATAGTGGTTATGTGACCACAAAATCCGAGATAGAAATAATTATTTTATGATTATTTTGAGGTCTATGATATGATTGCATGATTGTGTGAAAATTTCGTGAAGAAATTTTATGCATAAAGTGCTTAAATTGAAATTAAGGACTAAATCGAATAATTTGTAAAACTTGCATTCTAGAAGTTTCTAGTATGAAATTGTTTTGAAATATTAATTAGGAGGTCTTAAATAGAAATTTTACCAATTTATAAGTCTATGGACAAAAATTGGACATGGATGGAATTTTTGGAAAGTTTAGTAGTAAGGGCATTTTGGTCATTTAGGGGTAAAATGAATTAAAATACAAAATTAAAAGCCAATTTTGCTCATCTTCAACCCCATGGCCGAATATAGCAAGGAGAAACCATGGCTAGGGTTTTTCAAGCTTCCAAGCTCGATTGTAAGTCCGTTCTAGCCTCGTTTTTAATGATTTTTACGTTTTTGGAGTCCCGGTAGCTCGATTAAGCTTATGCTAGCAATAATTCAACCTAGGGTTCATATTTGGAAAATTACCCATACGTGAAATTTGTGTATTTTGGTGTTTTATGATAGAATATGAGGTTTTAAATTATGTTAGACAACTTGTGCTACTCGGTTTTAAGCGAAAGCTAGCAAAAGGGCTTAATAGGTAAAAATACCTAATAGTCATAAGTACATGTTAGAGTGAGAATTTGATGTTTCCATAGAAGGGAAAAATGATCAGCATGTCATAAAATATAAGAAAATAGGCTGAAGTTTAATTTACGAGCTTTGGGGAAAAAGTGTAAATATGCAAAAGTTTAGGGGCAAAACTGTAATTTTGCCAAAATATGATTTTGGGTCAATTTGAATCATGTGAGTCCTAATTATACTATATTTTAAATGATAGAGCAAGGAAAACTGAAATTCGGGCTAAAATGGAAAAATACCAAGTTGTGGACGAAATGGTAAAAGTAGCCATTTTCACATACGAGGTAAGTTCATGTGTAAATAATGTAGCATAATTGTTATTTTTAAGTTATTGATGTTAATTATATGATATGCTGATTTTTTTATCGTGAAATATTATGCTTTGTGGTTAATGTTGAGTAATATGCAAATTATGTTTACTACTTGATAAATATGAATTGCTACCGAGTATCGGTTCTGATATTCCATGGAAGACGGCAATGTGAGATCGAGGAAAAAATCCCGTTTGAACCTTAGGAATAGATTAGGATACAAGTGACATGTCACTAGGATATTTGGGCATCCGAACTCGTTGAGTTGAGTCTGAGTTCACTTATGGATGCGAATGTCCGAACTCATTGAGTTGAGTCCGAGTTCGTGAAATGTAACTAGGCATCCGAACTCGTTGAGTTGAGTCCGAGTTCACTTATGGGCGGGTTACATGGTAGCTTGATTACATATGAGGCACTTATGTGCAAATTATCCGTGTATCCGAGTTGTATTCCGATGTGTTCAACGGGTGAAATTTCTAGTGAAATGGAAGAACACTTAAGATGCAAGCGACGTTTTGGTAAGTGTTGTGAAATGGACACTTTGGACAGGTATGTTCTTAACCCTCGGGTTGATAATAGATACAACAACGATAAGGTAGTAAGATGATGAATGATGTTTAGAAATATGATATATGTTTTGGTGATACCATGCTAAAGTTGTTTGGTATATTTGTATTGTTATGTTACTTGTTATTTACATATGAACTTACTAAGCATTTATGCTTACTCCCTCCTCTTTATTTACTGTAGTTTTGAACAAGCCAGCTCGGGAATCGGGACGGGTCGAAGGTTCGATCACACTATCCAAAGGACTTTCATCTGGGTAAATGGCTTGTAAAATTTAAGTATGGCTTGTATAGCAATATATTTATTTTGTGTAAATAATTTTATGATATGGCCATGATTGGTTGAGAAAATGTTTGATATTGATAAGTCATGGTGATGGTTAAATTTAGATCATGTTTGATATCATGGAAGTTTAATAGGTTATCTGGTTCATAACAACTCATGAAAAGATGAAATTTGCCTTAAAACAGAATATTGCTGCAGCAATGACATGAATCTGAAAAATCACTAAAAATAGTATAAATGGAATTAAATGATGAGCAAGTTATGAAATTTAATCTTAATGAGTCTATTTTCATATGGATAAAAAAAAAGAGGCGTATAAACTATACTTTATGATATATTTGAAACCTTGTGAAACAGGGCCAGAGTGATTTCTAGATCCTCTGTTCTGACTTTAAAAATTCATAGTAAATTGTAAAAAAATAATTAGAAGTCATTCTTTATATGTACAGATTCCTTATTGATTCTAGTTTTAATAAAAACAAACCTCGTCATTATTGAAATTCTGTATAGAGAGATATCTGATTCGTAATACACATATGTCAGAGCAGTCGAACCCTGAAACAGGGGAGAATTTAACTAATAAACTGTACTAATTGGCCCAACCAAAAATTCTAGAAAAAAAATTATTAAATAGATATATGAGTCTAGATTTAGGGAAAATTTACGGATCCTGATTTTGAGTTTCGTAACTCGAGATATGATTTTTCTTGTAACTGTGACGCGAGTAGCTAGAAAGCTGTGAATGTAGAAACAAAAGATTTGAAGTTCTTAATTTGATAAATTATGTTCGGTAACTCCTCAAGCTCGACTCCGGCGACGGTCTCGGGCGTGGGGGCGTTACACTCTCATTTCTCAATTCTTGAATCTCACGAGCTAAGATATGGATCGGTTCTTCTTCATAAGTCATATCAGATTGAATCTCAATCTCAGACGGATGAATTACATGCGAGGGATCAGATTTGTACCGTCAAAGCATCTATACGTGAAACACATTATGAATCTTTTCTAGCTTAGGAGGCAACAATAATCTATATGCAATCGGCCCGATACACTCAGTAATCTAATACGGCCCGATGAATCTCGGACTCAATTTGCCTTTTTTACCAAATCAAAGTACTTTCTTCCACGGGGATACTTTCAAAAACACTTTGTTTCCAATCTCAAATTCAATGTCTTTTTGTTTCAAATCTACGTAAGATTTCTGACGATCAGAAGCTACTTTCAAACTATCTCGGATCACTTTTACTTTCTGTTCAGTCTCTTTTATCAAATCAATCCCGTGAATCTTACTCTCGCTGAGCTCAGTCCAATATAGAGGTGTATGACATTTGCGACCATATAAGGCTTCATACGGTGTCGTTTTAATACTCGATTGAAAACTATTATTGTAAGCAAATTCAATCAATGGAAAATTTTGTTCCCATGAACCTTCAAACTCAAGAATGTAACATCTCAACAAATCCTTGTGTATTTGAGTAATCCGCTAGGATTGACCATCCGTTTGTGGGTGAAAAGCAGTACTAATTGACCATCCGTTTGCGGGTAAAAAGCAGTACTAAAGTGCAATTTCGTACCTAGAACATCTTGCATTTTCTTCGAAAATTGCGATGTGAATCTCAGATCTCTGTCTGGCACAATATATAATGGAACACCATGAAATCTCACAATATCTGAAATATGTAACTCAACTAACTTATCAAGTAAGTAATTGGATTGTACCAGAATAAAATGAGCTGATTTCGTCAATCTATCAACCACAATCTAGATTGCATCTTTCTTTCTCGAAGATAAGGGAAAACCCGAAACAAAGTCCATTTTCACTCTACCCCATTTCCATTCTAGAATTATAACCGATTATAACAAACCAGAAGGCACTTGATGTTCAGCTTTAGGATGCTGACAAATTAAGCATTTCCCAACAAATTCAGAGATATCACTCTTCATACCAGGCCACTAGTAAAGTTGTTTCAGATCATTATACATTTTCGTGCTACCCAGATGTATAGATAAACAACTGTTGTGAGCTTCATTCAAAATCATCTGAATTAACTCTGGATTTCTCGAAACACAAATTTGATCCCAGAATATCAGACAATCATCTTTATCAACTCTAAATTCTGAATCAGATTCTAAATCACACTAAGCTCATTTTGCTATTATCTCATTATCAACTTTCTAAGCATCAATAATTTGTTGAATGAATAATGGTATTGCTTTTAATTCGGCTAAAATTGAACCATCATCGGACAATACCAAATGAGCATTCATCGCACACAAAGCAAAAAGTGATTTTCGACTCAAAGCATCAGCAACAACATTTTCTTTTGCTAGATGATAATCAATAACAAGCTTGTAGTCTTTTAGTAACTCTAGCCATCTTCTCTGTCGCAGATTCAAATTTTTCTGAGTTATCAGATATTTCAAACTCTTGTGATCAGAATATACGTGACACTTTTCACCGAACAGATAGTGGCGCCATATTTTCAAAGCAAACACAATCACAGCTAACTCAAGGTCATGCGTCGGATAGTTCCTTTCGTGCGGCTTTAACTGTCTCAAAGCATAAGCAATAACTTTACCTTCCTGTATCAAAACACATCCCAAACCGTTCAACGAAGCATCACCATAGATCACAAATTCTTTACCCATTTCGGGTTGTACTAACATTGGAGCTTCAGTCAATAGAGCTTTCAATTGATCAAAGCTTTTCTGATACTTTTCAGACCATTCAAACTTCACATCTTTCTAAAGCAGTTTTGTTAACAGAGTTGCAATCATAGAAAAGCCTTTTACGAACCATCTATAATAACAGGCAAGTCCCAGAAAACTACAAACTTCGGAGACATTCCTCGGAGGCTTCCAATCCAAAATAGCTGAAATTTTGCTCGGATCAACTCGGCTACCTGGTGTTGATACAATATGGCCTAAAAAACTAACTTCTCATAACCAAAATTGACAATTGCTAAACTTCGTATACAATTGCTTATCATGAAAAGTCTGTAGCATTATTCTCAGATGTTCGCATGCCCGGACTCATCACGCGAATAAATCAATGTGTCATCAATGAATACAACAACAAATCGATCTAAATACGGTCTAAAAATTCTATTCATCAAATCCATAAAAATAGTAGGTGCATTCCGAAAGGCATAACTAAAAACTCATAGTGGTCGTACGTCATTTTGAATGCAGTTTTCAGAATGTCTAATTCTTTTACTCGCAACTGATAGTAGCCTGATCTCAAATCTATCTTTGAAAAAATAGTAGCTCCTTTCAATTGATTAAACAAATCATCAATTCGAGGCAGATGATACTTATTCTTGATAGTTACTTTGTTCAACTGACGATAATCTCTACACATTCTCATCTTACCATCTTTCTTTTTCACAAACAGAACTGGATCACCCCAAGGTGAGAAACTCGGTCTCGCAAACCCTCTATCGGTCAACTCTTGCAACTGAGACTTTAATTCTTTTAACTTGGTCGAGGCCATTCTATACAGAGCTACCGAGATCAGAGTAGTTCCAGGTACTAATTCAATGCCTAATTCAACTTCTCGGATCGGAGGTAATCCCGAAAGTTCTTCAGGAAACACATTAGGGTATTCACAGACAACAGGCACTAATTCAATTTTCTTTTTTGACACTTTTGAATCGATCACATAGGCTAAGTAAGCTTTACAACCTTTTCTCACAATACTCAGAGCTTTCATTAACGAAATCACAGTTGGTAACCCATTTAAATCACTGGATTCAATTCGAACTATTTCATCATTCTTGCATCTCAAGTCAATAGTTTTCTGTTTGCAATTCACAACAGCATCATGCAAACTTAACCAATCCATACCCAAAATTATATCAAACTCATCAAAAGGTAATAACATTAGATCGGCCGGAAAACAAATGTCTCGAAACATTAACGGACAATTCTTGCAGACTTTATCAACCAAAACACATCTGCCTAGGGAGTTCGATACTTTAATTACGAATTCAATAGACTCTACAGGCAAAGTCTTACTATTCACTAAATTCATGCATATATAAGAATGCATTGATCCATGATCTATCAAAGCAATCACAGAAGTATCATAAAATGTGAAAATACCCGTAATCACATTTGGAGACAAAGCTTTCTCGCGAGCTCGAAGGCCATAGGCTCTGGCAAGTGCATGAGCCTTGGATCTAATAGGAGTGTCTTTTGTTCCCTTCTAACTACCACTCACATTTCCCATGTTTTTGGGAGGTCTACCACGAGATGCATTGCCACTTGGCCCCAGATCTTGCACAATCTCTTGCTCTACAGATTCAGGACAATTGCGAATGAAATGGTCTAACGATCTACATTTGGAATAAGCCTGATCATACAATCTACAATTGCCAGGATGTCTTTTACCATAGTGTTTACACTCAGGGCGATCAGATCTAACATTTCCAACACTAGCAGCAGATGTAGCTAGAGCTCTGAAACTCGAATGTGATCTGGCACGATCTCTACTCGAATGTCCCACATTAGCCTTTGAATGGCTATAATCATCTCAGAATTTCTTTCACATAGACTGAAATGGCTTTCTCGATGATATATTTCACACTTCTCTAGCTTTTAAATCAGCTTTTTCTTTTCTCTTTCTCGAGTTGTTCAGCTTTACAGGCTCGTTCAACAAGTACAATGAATTCTTTTATCTGTAGAATCCCAACTAACAAACGGATATCTTCATTCAATCCATCTTCAAATATTTTGCACGTTATTGCCTCAATAGATACACATTCTCGTGCATATTGGCGCAGCCTTAAAAATTCTCGCTCGCATTCTGTTACAGACATACAATCTTGTTTAAGCTCAAGAAACTCTTTACGTTTCTGGTCGATAAATCTTTGGCTGATGTATTTCTTTCGAAATTCAACTTGGAAGAAATCTCAAGTGACTCGCTCTCTCGAAACCACTAATATCAAAGTCTTCCACCAGTGATATGCCATACCTCTAACAAGTGAAATGACACATTTTATGCATTCATCCAGATTCAAAGACAATTCTCCGAACACTCATATTGTATTCTCTAACCAGAACTCGGCTCTCTCAGCATCATCACTAATGGTAGCTCAGAACTCTTCAGCCCCATATTTTCTAATTTTATCAACAGGAGGCTTAATCAACTGATTCAGATTAGCTTGTGTCATAACAGGAAATTGCGGAGGATTAGCTGGGGTTGGGGGTTGTTGTACACCCAGATTAGTTCTAATGTACTAACTGAACCAATCATTCATCATTTGATAGAAGGCTTGTCTAGCCTCTCCATCATGGCTACTTGTAGCCAGTCTAGAATTGGATGGCGCTGTCCCTTACGTGGGAGCAGGTGCATTACTTTTGATATGTCAGCTACAGCTCGTTCGGGATCTATTTGCTATATAAAAACACATTTTCATTATTAGGACTCATCACACTATCATAGTTCATAAATATGGCATTTATATCTAGACTCACATATGTTATGTTAGTCTTAGAATCGACTAAACAATAGCTCTGATACCAACTAAATGTAACACCCTAGCCCGTATCCGTCCCCAGACTAGGATTAAAGGCATTACTAGACAATCAAAAACATTTTACAAACAATTCACATACTTTATCCACAATCATAATCAAACATGATCATAATGTCCCTTATATAGGTCATCGAGACCTTAATCATGCTTTAGAAAGGGGTCGGGACTAAACCGAGCTCATAAATTTTTTTTAAAAATTAAAACATTTTTTTAAAGTTGGACAGGTCACACACTCGTGTGAACAAGCCGTGCGCCTCACACAGCTTTAGACACGACATGTGTTTAGCCCGTAGTCGAGACTGACTTGGCCACACGGCTTAGTACACGCCCTTTTGTGCGGCCGTGTGGACTGCCCAGGCTCATTTTGAAGTGGCCCTCAAGCAACATGGCTAAGAAACACGCCTGTGTGGGCAAAAATAGGCCATTTGCAAGGTCAAATTGCCACCTATAAAGGGTCCTCCCTACAAACATCAAATAGGCAACAATTGTAATCAAATTTCAACCATTTCAGAAATAATACATACACCAATCATATCATATAATTACCAACCAAAACTCATGCTTATTCACCATTCCAAATCATACCAAATCATGTGCCAAAATCATGCCAAAAACATAGGTTTCATAAACTCTAATCGTACAACCAAATCTCATGCCATAACCTTACCAAATTCTATAATAAGCACATATCAAAACTTACCAAATTGACCAATACTTTTGGCCATTCATGAACATATTATATTGTAACACATAACTTACAACCATAATTCATCCATATCCACAACCAAAAACCAAGCCATATCACAAAACATAATTTAAGTACCTCTAGCCAATAAATGCCATACTTCAAAATATACATTTTCAAAAGGTACCAAAATATATAGTTCGATAGTGTGGTGGTGATCCTCGATGATCCCCAAGCTCCTGATAGCTACGATATCTATAAAACAATGCAAACACACACAAAGTAAGCTTTCAAAAGCTTAGTAAGCTATATACAAATAAACTTATCAATTAAAGCATATAAGCATCATCTAATTATAAATACTCCATAGTCAAATATTATCACAAACCACATAATTCATATACATTTCCAATATACTCAATTCATTTGTGCATTTAGCATACTTTATCATACTTATATCATATATCATCTTTTGCTCAAGTACTTACTCTTTTATTTTCAAACAATGAATTACATTTCAAATGTACCTGGATCGGATTCACAGTTTATATACTCATTCTTTTCTCGGAAAGCCTGTTGAATCGTTCGGAATCATAAGGATACGCAGATAGCTCGAAAAGCTCATACAATGCCAACGTCCCAGACGTGGTCTTACATGATAACACATATCAGATCCTATGTCATGACATATGTATCCTAACTATTCCTAAGGTTCGTACTGGCTTTTCAGACGTCGAAACTTTGTCAACACTTTCTCAGATATCTCATATTCAGCTCTCATATTATCATTCATCACAATACAATGACATACATATATAATAAATCAATTCAAACACATTTATTTGTATATCGACTTACCTCATACGGAAATGAACAGAAACGAGTGACAATTCAACGAGTTCCGTTTTCCCCCGATCAAATTTTGTTTTCTTTAGTTCTTGATCTATATCAATTCAAATTTAACTTATTCACTTTCATATTCATTCAAATCATTCCAAAAACACATATTTAGGGAACTTTACAAACTAGCCCTCACATTTTCACATTTTGACACTTTAGTCCCTATTTCACAAAATCACAAAATACACATAATTTCTTTTTACACAAGCTTAGCCGAATATACATAGTATTCATACAAACCCACATATTTCATTTATTTTACATTTTAGTCTCTCAATTTAAAAATTCTCAATTTAATCCAAATTACTCAAATTCATCAAAAATTCAAAGACAAAATATGCTAACCCACACATGTCTTTAAATTTCCAACAACTAACATCACAAAGCTCACAATTTCATCAATGGCATATTTCAAAATCATCAATAAAATCAGAAATTAGGGCATGGACTTGACAGATTACTAAGTAATGATTACAAAAAAGTAGAAATTATCAAAAATAGAACAAAAATAAACCTTCAATCAAAGAAAATCAAAGCCGAACCCTAGCTTGTGTTTTTCTTCTTCTTTTTCTCTAATATTTAGCCTTGGATGATAGAAAATAAGATGATTTTAACTTTGGTTTTAACTAATATAACATTAATATGCATTTTACCAATTTAAAATTATTATAAATCATTAAAATTCCACCAACTAATGCCTCTTTATGTCATTTAATTCATTTCATGGTCAAAAAACCTCATAAGGACCTCATAAGTAATAAACCATAACAAATAGGCATTTTAACAATTAGAAGGCCACTTCTACGTTTTACGCGATTAGGTCCTTTTATCAAATTGAGCACACAAACTATTAAATTTTCATACGAAACTTTCACACATGCTAATTCACATATCATAATCATATAAAATAATATTAAAATATTTTTTGACTCGGATTTGTGGTCCTAAAATGACTATTCTGACTAGGGCCTAAATCGAACTATTACAGCTAAGACATATGCCCGTGTCTTTGCTCATGTGCTCAATTCTGAGCATTCTGTTTTGCAACAATTAAGGTGCAAAGGACATGCGGCCGAAACACACGCCCATGGGGCAAGCCGTGTGTCACACATGGATTAGACACATGCCCATGTGGAAAAAATAAGGCTATTTACCAAGCCATTTTGTCACCCTTTGTTGCACACACCTACACAACAACATATAACACTAATCCAAGCATATCCATACAACCAAATCAGCCACAACCAAGACATCAACACCTCATTCACATACTAACATTTTTCAATTCAAATGATGCAAATTCCCATATTCATGAAAAGCATCATCATAAACATATATACTTATACCAATATTAGCCAATTTCAAATGGCCATTTACAAGATGAATTACCAACCAATATAGGCCAACATATTAGGCTAACTTAATTATGACATATACAAAATGACCAAGTCCCTATACACGCCATAACTCAAAATGTTGAATTCATTGGTACCCAAAATAATAAGTTGATAGTGTGAGTGGATCTCCGACAATATCTAATTCCCGAGCTAGCTTGGTGACACTATAAGACAAAGGAAAAGAAAGAGGAGTAAGCTATATAGCTTAGTAAGTTCCTATGAAAATAATAAGCATCATGTCCAAACATTTAACATACAATAAACTTGATGATAATTGACATAAATATTATTAAGATCTTATTATCATAACTTAATCAATCGTAACCTTATCGAGGGTTCATCACATAACGAGCTTATTACGTATGAGTTTTATGTACATACCTTCCTCATCTCGAATTAGATTTACACACAATTCATCTTTGACATACTTGTTAAATTACCTGTTGAATTTCCCGCTGAACCACTTGGAATACTAAAGGATACTCGGGAATCTCGTTCACACAGTACTATACCAATGCCATATCCAAGATATGGTCTTACATGAATCTCATATCAATGCCAATAGCCCAGCTATGGTCTTATACAAAGTCTCATATCGATGCCATATCCCAGATATGGTCTTACACGTAGTCTTAGTAACCCTAATGTCATGACATTTGTATCTTATCTATTCCTAAGGTTCAACTAGGATTTCACACTTGTCAAAACTTTTTCGAATACATCCAATGGTCAATCACAATTCATACAATAATAAAGCATTTAAAACATAATTAAAACTATGCATTATTTACATACAAACTTACTTCGGTACAAAAATAGTAGAAATGAGACCTAATCGTCAAACACTTTGTTTTTCCCCCGGTCTAGGTTCGAACCTCGTTTCTCTTGATAATCAAGATTGAAAAGTGGTAAAACCCTATCTGTGTTTTTTCCCTTCAAGTTTTAGCCAAGGAAAAAGAAAATGGACTAAATTTTACTTTTATTTTACCTAAATGCCCTTTTTATAAAACATGAAATTTCTCTTACCTAATGTCCAGTTTTGTCCACTAACTTAACAAATGGTATAATTACCATCTAAGGACCTACAATTTAAAATTTCATAACAATTAGACACCTCTAGCATTTAGAACTTAACTTTTCCCTTTTTACAATTTAGTCATTCTTGTTAAATTGAGTACTCAAACGTAAAAATTTTCGAACAAAACTTTCACGAAATCATTCCATAAAGCTGTAGACCATAAAAATGTAATAAAAACAAGTTTTTCTATATCAGATTCGTGGTCCCGAAACCACTGTTCCTACTAGGCCCAAAATCGAGTTGTTACAAAAACTATAGGGTATACTGACTTATACCACACGGCCAAGTCACACGCCCATGTGCTGGGCCGTGTCGAGTAATAAACATCAGGGGACGCATGGCAGTGCTACCAGATTGTGTGTCACACAATGGATGAGACACACGCCCGTGTGGATAAAAATAGGTTATTTTCCAAACCATCTTTCTCACCCAATCTTGCATTCACTTATACAAACCAAATTGCATATGACCATATCTTCAATAGGCATTCAAACCAATCTCAACCAAGCATAATTCATCCTATTCCAGTACCAGCAACCATAAGGCACATAAGTATCACAATTAGTCAATTAACTTCATAGTAATTTCACATCTAAAAATCACCTAAATGGTCTTTTAACTATGCGATATTTTGCCTAAAACCACAAGCATACCATATCTCAAAATTTAATTATTTGCTACTCAAAATACAAATCCACAACAAGTATTCACATAACAATTACCAACCACATAACAAAAGCCATTTGCACATATATATACATAACCAAATATACCAAAATAAGCCAAATCACATGGCTATACACATAATCAAACATTTATCATTTACAAGCCAAATCAATTGGCTAAATCCATTACCAACATATAAACCATATTAACCACAACACCTATACATGCCATATAACCAAGTACACAAGTTCAAAAGCACCAAATGATAGCTGGATAATGTGATGAGATCTTCGACAACTCCCAATCCGAGCAAGCTTTGAAATCACTATAAAATAGGGAAAAGTAAATAAAGTAAGCTATAAAGCTTAGTAAGCTCGTATGATTAATAAATATAACCTACCATTCATTTGCCAATTAAGTTATCTATTATGATAAAATACAATTCAACTCAATCACAAGGCTCACATATATTCATCCACATAGTAGATCATGTAACTCATAAATTACATAGATTCAGTGCTTATACGATTTACGTACATACCTGCACTGATACATATTAATCTCTTACCCTTTCATATCTTTAATATACTCGTTGATTTGGAATAATATCGGATACTCAAGAATCTCGCACCCTAAGTGCCAATACATGGTCGAAACCATCTCAATCTCATATCTCATATGCAAATGCTCATTTCGAGCTATCACCAAGTCTGCTCACACAAGTTGACAGTCAAGACATATCTACACGGTGCTACTCACACAAGCTTACGAGAATCCGCAACACATGCCAAAAAAATCATCCACCAGTAGAACGTATAAACCAGTACCCAAACACAATAACTGTAACACCTCTCACCCGTATTCAATGTCAGAATAGGGCTATGGAGTATTACTGGATTTATAAAATATTTAAACAACCAATTCACATATAATTTTACATTTCATGTAAATATCATTCAAACTCAAGCATAATGCCCCTATAACGAGTCTACGAGGCCCTAAACATGCTTTGGGAGTGGTTCGGGACTAATTTGATAACTTAGGAAACTTTCAAGAAACCTTGAAAACTTTTCTCAAAACAACGTACACAAGCCTGTGTGGCCCGCCCGTGTGTCTCACACGACCACCAAACATGCCTGTGTCACAAGCCATGTGGACATTTGAAATGGAAGCACATGGCTATGTCCAAGCTCGTGTTCAACCTCGTGTAACTCTCTGACTTGGGTCACACAGCCAACACACACGCCTGTGTGGCTAGCTCATGTGCCCTAAAAATGGCCATACACATCTATGTGCTAGGCTGTGCCAAACCTGTAAGGTATACGGACTTATGCCATAAGGCCAAGTCACACGCTCGCTTGTGAGGCCGTGTAGAGCATGCTGACTTGATTTCAATTTCAATACCAATGGACACATGGCCATATAACATAACCATATGTCACACACGACTGAGACACACGCCCGTGGCTCTGCCCGTGCAAACAAAAATAAGCTATTTACCGAGCCAACTTGTCACCCAAATTTGAATGTACCGACAACACATCAAGTTGCACCATCATATAGCATAAATAGGCATTTAAACCAGCCAATTCAAACCTAATTCATGCATATTCTATACCACATTTCTCAATACACATAAGTTGCAATATAGACCAATCCATTTATACCAAAAATCTCATAAACTTAGATCATCAATATGGCTAATTAAAACATACATTATTTACCTTGATTCTCAAACAAATAACACCACCAATATCAACATTCAACTTCCATAATACCAACTATTAATAAGCATCATCAAAACTAACCCAAATTTACATATCATAAACTATATGCACGTACACATATACACAACCAAATTAACTCAAAATAAGCCAACTCTCATGGTTATTATATACAAACCAAGACACATACATTTACAAGAAAATTCAAAAGGCCAAAATCATTAGCAAAACATAACCAACATGACCAAAGTCCCTATACATGGCATATACTTAAAATACCAAAGTTCATAGGTACCAAGTGATAAGTGGATAGTGTGAAGCGATCTCCGACGATCCCCGAATCCGCGCCAGCTTGATAAAACTATAAAACATGGAAAAATAAAGAAAGTAAACTGTAAAGCTTAGTAAGCTCATATACAATAAACTTTATTCAATCTTAAGATTATAATACAACAATTTGAATATATCAACATTTAGCATATATTAGCTATCAAACCTTTCATATACCCAACTATGGTATCAATCATATTCTTCACAAGTTTCTTCTAACCAAAACTTATACATGTTATGTATGCACCTGTACCATATCATATCATTCTCATACTCAATCACATCTTTTGCTTACCCGATGAACCATTCAGAATAGAAGTTGGATACTCAAGAGTCTTGCAGAATAAGTACCTATACCGTGGCCTAAAGCCAAATCAAGATAGCTTATATCCAAAATATTGATGTCATGGACCGAAGCCAAATCAGCCGATATTCATGGCCCGAAGCCAAATCAGTATAGCTCGCACCCGAAGTGCTAATATCATGGCCCGAAGCCAACTCAATGTATCCTCTAATGACATGTCACTAGTATCCTAAATTATTCCTAAGGTTCAACTGGGATTTCGAATGTCGAATCATTGTCAAATCACTATCAAACATATCCATAGTCTAGTATTCACAAATTATGCAATATCAAAGCATATGAAATACATTTTTATTAAAGCTTAGAATATACGAACTTACCTCAGTTTCAAAAATGATGAAATGGACTAATTAATCTGAAACTTTGTTTTTCCCTCGATCTAATTCCAAATTTCACTTTTCTTGATCTATATAATATCAAATTCAGCACATTTAATTATCCCTCTATTCAATTTAGTCCAAAACACACTTTAAAGCACATTTACACTTTTGCCCCTAATATTTCACAGTTTTAACAATTTTTTCCTTATTTCATAAAATCACAAATTAATGAAATTCAAAATAAACCAATGCTAGTTGAATTACTATTATGCCCCTAGAAGCCTTTATTTTTCATTTATTTCACATTTTAACCACAAAGTTTCAACATTTCTCAATTTAATCCCTATTTTGCATTTTCACTAAAAATCACTTAATAAAACTTGTATATCTATCAACAAGCATTCATAATCTATCAAGAAAATTCAAAACACATGATATTTCATCAATGGAAATATCTAAAATCTTTAACAATTTTGCAAATTAGTCCCTGGGCTAGCTAGAATAAACTGCAACGATCTCAAAAACATAAAAATCATTAAAAACTGGACAAAAACAGACTTACAATTGAGCTTGTATATGGCCGAATGCTTAAATCCCTAAAAATGGCTTTCTTCCTCTCTAAATTCAGTTGATAAAGATGATACAAAAAAATTAATTTTGTTCTGTTTTATTTATTTTATGATTCCAAACTAAATTACAAAATTAACATTTAATAAAACCATTTAATATCATCCATATTATGTCCATCATTGTGCACTTAATATATAAAATGTCTAATTATCACTTAAGGACCTTAACTTTAAGGTTTTATAGCTAATAGACACTTTTAACTATTAGAACTCAAGTTTTGCGCTTTACGCAATTTAGTCCTTTTTATCAAATTGACTAATCAAACTATAAAATTTCTTAACTAAATTTTCACACAAACATATATTCATACTGTAGACCTTATAATAATAAAATAAATAAATATGTTGACTTCAGATTTGTGGTCCCGATACCACTATTCCAATTTTACTAAAAACGAGCTGTTACAATAACCCTTAATGACATGTCATTTGTATCATACTTATTCCTAAGGTTCAACCGAGATTTCACATTGTCAAATCTTCATTGAACATTTCTGTAAGGTCATATTTATTAACAATACAATTATAAAGCATTTAAAACACAATTGCATTAATGCTTATTAAGATACGAACTTACTTCGAGCACTAAAATGATGGAATAGGATCGACTAATCCAAAACTTTATTTTCCCCCTATCTAGATCCGTACACTGCTTTTCTTGATCTATATAATCAAATTTAACTCATTTAATTATCATTCTATTCAATTCAGTCCAAAAATTCATATTATGGAAATTTTACACTTTTATCCCTAATATTTCAACTTCTTTACAATTTAGTCCCTAGCTCATAAAAATGTAAATTCATGCAATTAAGTCCACACCCATGCTAGCTAACTTTCCTATAGACCCATAGTAGCCCAAAATTTTCATTATTTCACACATTTCACCATAAATTTTACACATTTCTCAATTAAATCTGTAATTGACAATTTTATCAAAAATCACTTAACAAATGTAGTTTATCTTACAGTAACTATCCATTTTCTATCATCAAACATCAAAACACATACACATTCATCATTGGTAAAACCCTAGACTTTTAAAATTTTTGCAAATTAGTCCCTTGGATGCTAGATTAAGCTACAACGAATTTGAAAACATAGAAATCATTAAAAACGGGACAAAAATCGCACCTAACTGGACAATGAAAGCTTGGCCGAATCTAGCATGCATCCATAAATGTTTTTGTTTCTTAATTTCAGTGATTAAGAAGAGAAAATGATGATATTTTCATGTCATTCATTATTTTACTACGTTATTTACTAATTTACTATATTAACCTTAACTAATAACTTTTAAAACACTTATTAATATGTCCATAGATGTCCACTCACATTATGAATGGTTTAATTACAACATAAGGACCTCTACTTTAAAATTCCATAGCTATTAGACACCTTTAGCTATTAGAACACAACTTTTACACTTTACTCCATTTAGTCCTTTTTATTGAATTGAGCATTCAAACGATAAAATTTCTTAACAAAATTTTCATACAATCATACTAACATGTTTTATACCTTATAATTATAATAAAATAAATATTTTGACATTTGATTTGTGGTCCTGAAACCATTGTTCTGATTTGACTAAAAATAGGTTGTTACATAAATAGATAGATTCTAATTTGAAATCCACGTATGTTTGCAATGGTGATTATGAAATAAACAATAAATAGAGGTGTTTAGAAGTCTGTCCTATTAGATTTGTTTCATTCCCCAAAGTGAATGCAAATATAAAGAAAATAAAAGATATAATTATGGAACACCAAAAGTGGTAACATAGTAATAAATAATAGAACAATGAGAGTTCTCAAGATAACTCTTTAAGGGTAACAATAACTTATGTTATCTGTAATAACCCTTTTTTATTGAAATTAGAATAGTGGTTTTAGGACAAAAAGTTTGACGTGAAAATATTTATTTTATTATTATTTTAATGTCCATAGTGTGCTAGTAGTATCGTATAAAAATTTTTTTATGAAAAGGACTAAATCGTAAAAGGTGAAAAAGTATAGTCCCATTAGCTATGACATTAAATTGTTAATTAAGGACATTTGCATGCTTAATTAAGTAAACATGACTAATTGTAACATCCCAAATTAGGGCCTAGTAGGAATAGTGGTTTCAGAACCACAAATCCGATGTTAAAATATTTATTTTATGATTTTTATGAAGTTTAGAATATGAATATATGCATGTGCTAAAGTTTCATGAAGAAATTCCAAGTATAAGGTGTCCAATTGGAAATTAGGGACTAAATTGAATAAGTTGCAAAATTTGTGTTCTAGAAGAAATTTGTATGAAATTGCTTTGGATTATTAATTAGGAGGTCTTAAAGAGAAATTTGCCCAATTTCTAAGTTTTTGGACAAAAATGGGCTTGTATGGAAAAATTTGAAGGAAAGGCATTAAAGGCATTTTGGTCATTTGGTTTATAAATGAAATAAAATGGCAAAATAAGCCAAAATCAGCTCATTTTCTCCATGTTGCTGCCAAAAATTAGGGTTCTCCATAGCTAGGGTTTTTAAGCTTTCCAAGCTCAATAGTAAGTGCTTCCAAGCCCCGTTTTTAAAGCTCTTCGTATTTTTGAAATCCCGGTAACTTGTTCTCTCTATTTCTACCCATATTTCATGTTAGGGTTCATGTTTAGAAAGTTACCCATGCATGAGAAGCTTATGTTTTGATTATCTATGAAGGGATATGGGAGTTTAAAGGATGGTAAATAACTTTTACTAAGTAGTTTTTCATGAAAAGGGCTTTAGGGACTATTTTGTAAAAGTTGTAGAAAAGGGTAGAAAAATATGAAATGAAGGGAAAATATGGACTGTTATGAACATGAAAAATGTTTGGTTTCCCATACATTGCATTATCTAAGCCTAGGGACTAAGTTGTAAAGATATGAAAGTATAGGGGTAATATGGATTTTGGGTCGTTTTGAGTAATGTTGTATTAAGCGAGCTATATTTGGTATTATAGATCAAGAGAATCGAGATATGGTCATTGATCAAGGAAAGAACAAGGTTTACGAGAGTTAGGCTCGTTTTCTAATATTTTGTACCGAAGTAAGTACATATGCAAATAAATACATTGACTATTATTATTAAATGATTTATTGATATTTGTATGCTTAATATATTTATTTGGTTATGTTGATAATATAACATGTTTTGATGCCTTGTTATGTGAATATGAGATGTTGGCCATGTAAAGGAAACCAATTTTACGAGTACGTTCGTTAAAGATCTAAAAGTCTAAAATCCCGTTTGAACCTTAGGAATAGTTGAGGATACAAGTGAAAAGTAACTAAGATAGTTATGTGTTTCATGAGCCCAATCGTTATGTGATACATGCTAGGGTGCGGGTGCTGGGTATCTTGAGTAGTGTTTGGATACTCTTTAGCTCTACGAGTAGCTCCGTTGAGAGCGGCATGTAATTCTGTATTATGAAGCACTTCGGTGGATATTATGTCTGGTAGCCAAGGCTACGCTCAGGCACTTCACTGCACTTTCTCCACGTGTCCTATTCGTATTCCAAGTGTTCAACGTGTAACGTGATGTGAATTTCGAAAGTGAAATTCAAGTAATCTATATGTGTGCAAGCTAGCACAGGTATGTACTAAAACCCTATGAGAATTTAGTATATGACGATATCTTGACAAGATATGTATTTGGATAGGCATGTGCTTATGAATATGGAAATGTAAACATGTATGTATATATATGACATGATGAAAGGTATCATAATGTGTAAGTATGTATGCTTAGATTATCATTAATTGAAAAATGTAGATTATTTGTATGTGTATTTACTAAGCTTTATAGCTTACCCTTCTCTCTTTTCCTTTCCCTTTAGATACGTCAAGCTAGCTCAAAGGATCGGGTAACGTTAGAGCTCGGATCACACTATCTTCAAGAAATTTGGGTATAAAAGGGTCTAATTATTTTGGTTATGGCATGTATAGGAAATTTGTCTATTTTGTGTATATGTGTCATGTTGAAGTAACCAAATGTAATGGCTCATTAAGGCATTAATTCTTTTGTATATCGCCATGTGATTTGGTCCATATTAATGATTAGGATGTATCCCTAAGTTTACCATTGCATGCATGCTAAGATATGTGTGTGTTGTTAATGTGCATTGTTTGGTGGATGACTATTTATTTCTTTGTATATGGGTGTATGATTTAACACTCTTAATGGTTTAATAATAAGGAATGTGGTAACCATGAATGTAACACCCCAAACCCAGCCCAGACGTTATGGCCAGATCTGACGTGTCACATGGACTTACGACTTAGTATGCATTCGTTGGTTTAAGTGATTGGGGTGGTCTTTGTAAAAATAGCAGTTGAATGAAAAGCTGGTTTATCAATCTTCAGGCTATCCATTTGTTGTGCTTGGTGAGTCTTGGAAACGTTCATTAATTTTGAAAACCCGTACAGCCTAATACTAGCAGTTTCGACATAGTATAAATATAATCAGAAAATAAAACCATAGCGAAAAAAGAAATTTAAATAGGGGCCTTATTACAACTTAAAACCCAAAATTAAATCAGAATATAAAAATAATAAAAATAAACTAACTTAGAAAAACCAACTTTGCAGATGATGTGGCCACTCCGAATCCCTCATAGCTCAAAGCCCACTATGGTTGGGGATTTCCTGCAGAGATGAAACTAAAGGGTGAGTTTGGTAAACTCAGTGTGTAACATAACCCAACCATAGCCCAAAACAGATCAAACCTCAGAGTCAGACTTCAGTACAGAAATCAGAATGAAACCCATAGGCCCATAGCAGATACAGAACAAATATATCATGAATGCAGAAATCCCAACCCAGAGCCACCCATAACACCCCCGTACCAGCCTTATACCAAGTGGGGAGACTACTCGACCCACCCAACCACTACACACCACAGGAATTGTAGCGAAGCTGCCAGATATTGTGACGAAGTCACCAAATATAGATATTGTGGCTAGGCCACCAGAACAAATATATATATGTGGCGAAGCCACCAGATTGCAGCGAGGCTGCCAGATATTGTGACGATGTCACCAGATCAGATATATGTGGCGAGGCCACCAGATTGCAGGGAGGCTGCCAAAACGCTTCATCCATCAATATAAACCCATGTCCCATGCAACAGAAATAATATGTCATGGCATACGTATACAGAAATAGAACATCATGCTTTTCAGAAAAAAATAACCCTAGGGGTAAAATCGTAATTTTGCATGCATAAGGGTATTTCAGTAATTATTACCTATTGCTAAGGTTTCATGCTTATTCTAATGTTTACCAAGTAATCAGAAGTACTTACCTCGTCTTTTTACCAAAGTGGGCCCGTTGGCCTATTGGCCCATTTTCGGCCCATTAAGCCCAAAAATACCGTTGTGCACGAAAATGCACACTCTGCACTCTAATCATCCAAATGGACCATATTCATTAACAACTATCTCACGAGCGCTCGCATGCTCGCGAGTTCACAAAATACCAACGTTTCGGTATTTTGGCTTTTACCGATTCAGTCTAAGGGAGGGTGTCGTTTACACACCTGGTTGATGACGATTGATGACGATATCTCTCACGTGATAATCCTACAATCGATCACTAACACATTAGACTTACGAATTAACGATAACTAACATAAATCCACGTCAACTAACCCAATCATCACACAAGTTAGTCATTTACGTACGAGGGGAAAAATAGTCATTTTACCCTCCAGGGGTAAATCGGTAGTCCTACCCTACAGGGGTATTTTAGTAATTCTATAACTTATCCACTTGGGCCTACGGACCCATTGGGACCACATGGCCCATTTCAGCCCATCGCAGCTCGAAATAGCCGTCCTAGTGCTAGAGTAATGAGAAATACACACCTGTTAGGAGACTGCAGTTAATCCGCGCTCCAAACACTCTTAGCTGACGCCCAACCCAAACGACAACGTCACAAAGCGAAAGGGATCAGCCAAGAAGGGTATGCCTACTCTCCTCATGGTTTTCTCTATTTAAAGCCAGCTCTCCATCTACTCTTATGTTAGCTTCCCGATGTGGGATCCCTCCATCACCAGAGTTTAAAACCAACACCAACTCTTGCCGTCCCAACATAGCAAAATAATCAACCTTTGCATGCCAAGGGATTCAAACCAAAGTCCTCTCACATACCAACTCACGCCACCACCACTAGGCCATCAACTCATTTGTGTCATAAACCCAACACATTAAACTTTAAAGCGCACCTACTTGCTTCTAGATTTATTGAAAAGAAAAACCAAAATATATTGCAAGAGCCAAGACTTGAACCTTGGACCCCTTGCTTCCTCTATGGCGTCACTTCCTTGTCCCCTAAGTGGCGCCACATTGCCACTACATTACACTCCTTTTTGTGTCATCTTTTACCCCTTTACTCTTAAAAGCCCAAACGCCAATTGCATCACCTGTTCATAAAATTAAAATTCCGAAGACTACCATAAATTTAACTTAAGTTTGGGCCTTCCAAAGGCCCACTAACCTACTAAAATATATATTTTAACTAACCAGAACACACACAAATTTTAAAAATCACAGAAACACAGAAAACCTAAAAATTGGGGCGTTATAATGAAATTGGTGTGGAATGACTAAAAGATAAGGTTTTGTGTGTGTACTAATGGATTAATATAAAGAAGGTCATAGTGACACTATAACATTATATGTTAAGTGTCCAAAATATATCATGAAGTTTAGTGATGAACATATGGGAGTGTATGATTGTTTAAGGGTAACCAATGGCTTGAAGAACAATCTCCAAATGGTCTACATGGGCAGACACACGGACAGCCCTACGGGTGTGTCGTTCAGTCGTGTGTTCCCTGCACCTTGAATTTTAGGTTAAAATACATGGTAGTAAACACACGATAGAGACACAGCCGTGTGTCTCAACCTTGTGGAGGACACGGTCTCTGGCCACGGGCGTGTGCTTGGCCGTGTGCCTCAAAATTGTATGATGACATCATAAACAAAATGCTCACTAAAATCACACAGACTACCACACGAGCGTGTGCCAGGCCGTGTGAGAGACATGAGCCAAGGACACGGGCCAAGGACATAGACGTGTGCTCAGTCGTGTGAAAACCCCTGTAGGTTCAAAATAGAAAATAAATCCAATAATTCATAAGGGGTATGGGACATAGGCGTGTCCCTTAGCACATGGCATTTGCAATGCCTCCACAGGGGCGTGAGAGGCTTTAACCTAGAAATTTTCTTAGAATTTTTGTAAGTTCTTGGTTTAGTTCCGAACCACCAATAATGCATGTTTTGGGTCTAGTAGGTCCATAATAGAGACATTTTAACTTGATTAAATGGTTTTAGATTGGATGAAATTTTATGATATGATTTTGCATGTCTATTTCTGTTTAAGTCTAGTAATACCTCGTATCCTGTCTCGGTCTAGGATATAGGGAAAGAGGTGTTACACTAAATCATAAAAGGTGTAAAAGTATAGCTCCATTAGCTAATGGTGTCTATTAGCTACGAAATTAAATTGTTAAGGGGTTTATGTGGTAATTAGACCATTATTATTATTAGTGGACATTTATGGACATAAATTAGATGATTTTTAAGTTAATAGTTATAGGTTAATAAAGTAATTTAATAAATAAATTAGGTACAATATGTAACAACAAAAGACATAATCTCTTAATGTCTTTTTCCACCAATTTGAGAAAGAAAGAATTCTCCATTTTTGCACCTTAAGCATTTCATTATATCTCCCTTGCATGTGAGTGTGTTTTCATTCCGTTTTTATTGATTTTTATGTTTTTAAAGTCGTTGTAACTTAATCTATCTAGCTCAGGGACTAATTTGCTAAACTGTTAAATGTTTAGGGTTTTTCCATGAATGTTCTTGCTTGAGTTATGAAGTTTTTTGGGAGAAAATGAATCTTTGCTGTTAAAGAAAGAACTTTTGTAAAGTGATTTCTGATGAAATTATTAATTGAGGACTTATATGTAAAAGTAGTAAATACCATGGTAAAATTGTGAAATGTTGAGTTGTATGAGGTTGTATAAGTCCCTAGGTACTTCAGCTAGCTTGTAATGTGGATGAAACTGAATGTATTTCAATTTACCAGCTTAAGGACTAAATTGTAAAAAAGTTAAAATAATAAGGGCAAAACTATAATTTTGAAAAAAATATGAATTTTGGATTAAATTGAATAGTATGTATATTAAATAGATTGAATTTGCTTATTTAGATCAAGTTAAGCCTCGTACGGATCTAGATTGAGGGGAGGATAAAGTCTTGGATTAGTTTATTCTATTTCGACATCTTTAAAATCGAGGTAAGTTCGTATATTTAAAAAACATTTTAATGTTATTTGATTTATATGCTATTATGCTATTTATCATATCATGTTCTGACGGAAATCTGATGTTTCAATCACTATCGAGTCCCGTCTGAAACTTAGGAATATATAGGATACAAATGACATGTCATTGGGGTTACCAAGTTTCAGGTGCTGGTCCTGAATGTCCTACCGTTGGCTGAGTTTCAACATTTGTTGCGGATACTTGTTAGATTGTGTGAGCAGCATCGTGTATCCATATTATGATCATCAACTTATGTGAGCAGATCCAGTTATGGCTCGAGTGAGCAAAATGATGTAAAGGAAAAGGAAAATGACTGGTTTCAACCATGTGTTAGCATACTTAGTATAAGCTTCCCATGTATCCGATATTACTCTATATGGTTCAACGGCCATGAAAAGGGAAGTGTTCAATGGCTAAATTATGAATTTATAAACATGTATGAATTGATGTTGATTAAAGTATGTACAACCATGTTTATGGTAAGTATGAATTCAAATGTGCTATGTTCATGTATTATATCTAGCCATGTGATGATATTGTTGAGTTATGTGTAAAAGTACTAACTATTGTTGTTGATGATGCTTAGGCTTGTGCCAAGCTTGTGCTGGATTGATTCATGTCTATTTTATAAGATTTTGCATTGAAATGGTAAGTTGTGTTCATGATTTACGAACTTACTAAGCATTATATGCTTACGCAGTTTTCTTTCTTATGTTTTATAGATTATCAGAAGCTCGATCTGTTTGGAAGCTCGTCAAAGACCTATCACACTATCCAGAAATAATTATCGGTAGATTTTGATATTTAGTCATGGTTATAAGGGCATGTGTAGGTGGACATATGTTTAATGATTTAGTTGTTATGTTTGGCATGTATATATGGTATTATGGTTGGTGTGCTTTTAGCACTTTGATACCTTGTTGGTTGGTGTTTATATGGTAAAATTGATGCATGGTTTTATGACCAAATTGGAAAGTGTTGGTATGTTTGCAACGTGATCAATTAGGGTATACTTAGATATGGAATGTAGTTAACTATGTTTGGATGAAATATGACCATTTAGACACAAAGTTAGGTATGAATGCTTGGTTTTGATTGAGGTGACTATATAGCATATTGGTTGTATGGATAAATGGTCTATTGAATTGGTCATTTTATACATGTTTTGGGTATGTTTTAATGTCTTGGTTATACATGCAAATGGCTTATAGGTACATGCTTGAATTGGGTGAAAGAAATGACTTGATTTTAGCCTATTTCTTGTTCACAAGGCCTAAGACACAGGCGTGTGTCTTAGCCGTGTGTGACTAATGGCCATGTGACATGGTCGTGTGTCCCCTATAGGTTTTAAAGGTTTCTTTTCAAAAATTATATGGCCTAGCACATGGCCTAGCATACGAGCGTGTGACTTGGCTATGTGACCCAAGTCAGAGAGTTACACGGGCACGAACACGAGCTGGGACATAGCTGTGTGTCCCTATTTTGATTGTTACACAGCTTGAGACACAGGTGTGTGTCTCAAGCATGTGAGTCACGCGACTGTGTGACACCTACAGTGTGAATTTTTCTAACTTTTTCCTCAATGTTTCAAATGTTTCTGATTTAGTCCCGAATCATTTTTAAAGTGTTTCTAAGGCCTTGAGGGTTCAAATAAGGGACGATATGCATGTATTTGAATGAATTATACAATGATATATGAAATGTTTGGAAATGAATGTTTTTAAGTTATGTTTTTATAGTAATGCTTCGTAACCCTATTTCAACGACAGATACAAGTTAGGGTGTTACATTTTGTGGAATCAGAGATATGATTTAGTCAATTCTTGAACTTAACGTGTAACACCCCCAACCCGTATCCGTCGTCAGACTAGGGTTAAAGGCATTACTAGACAAATCGAAATATTTTACGAACAATTCATATACATCATTCACATTCATAGTCAAACGTTATCATAGAGTCCCTTAAATTAGTCATCGAGACCTTAAGCATACACTAAAAAGGGGTCGAGACTAAACCGAGCTCATACAATTGTTTTTCAAAACTTAAACATTTTTCAAAGTTGTACAGGTTACACGCTCGTGTGAGCAGGCCATGTGCTTCACATGGCTTTAGACATGCTCGTGTGTCTAGGCCGTGTCAAAATAGGGCATACATACTGACTTGTCTACACGGCCATATGACATGCTCGTGTGCCAGGCCATGTGAAAATTAGGGAGGCTACTGGCTTGGGTCACACGGCCAATCACACGCCCGTGTGTCTAGCCCGTGCTCAAAACTGAATTAGCCACATGGCCTAGCACACACCTGTGTGTGTGACCGTGTGGTCTGGCCAAGCTCATTTTGAAATGGCCATTAAGCAACACGGCTGAGACACACGCCTGTGTGGGCAAAAATAGGCCATTTAGAAGGCCAATTTGCCACCCATAAAGATTTCTGCCTAAAAGCAACAAATAAACATCAATTGCATACCAAATGCTCAACCATTTCACAATGAATACATACACCAATCATGTCATATAATTACCAACCAAATTCATGCTTATTCACCATTCCAAATCATACCAAATCATGAGCCAAAATCATGCCAAAACATATAATCCACAATCTTTTTTTACTTCATTCAATCTCATGCCAAAACATACTAAACTCCAAAATAAACATTTACCACAAACTTACCCAAAATGACCTATTTTCTTGGCCATTCAAGAACATAATTACATCACATAATTGATACCAAAAACACATTCATATACACAACCAAAACCAAGCCAAATCACATGGCTAAATATATAAATTACCAAACATATTTACACACTTCTAGCCTATAAATGCCATACTTCAATATATACATTTCCAAAAGGTGCCAAAATATAGTTCAATAGTGTGGTGATGATCCTCGTCGATCCCCAAGCTCTCGGTAGCTTCGATATCTATAAAATAGTTGAAAAACACGCAGGGTAAGCTTTCAAAATCTTAGGAAGCAATATACAAATAAACTTGCCATTCAAAACATGAAAGCATCATCAAATTACATATACTTCATGGCCAAATACTATCTCATACCACATAGTCCATATACATTTCACATATTCCCAATTCATTTACAGATATAGCATATTTTCACATACTTATAACACATATCATCACTTGTACATATACCTACCTTTTACTCTCAAAGATAGTATACATTTCGAACATACTTGAATCATATACATATCTCCTATAAGCATTCGTTTCTTGGAATGCTTGTTGAACCGTTTGGAATCATAAGGATACACGGATAACTCGGAAAGCTCTTACAATGCCAACGTCCCAGACGTGGTCTTATATGTAATCAAATATTGATGCCACTATCCTAGACGGGGTCTTACACAAAATCAAATACGATGCCAACGTCCCAGACATGGTCTTACACATAAATCATAAGTCGATACCAATGTCTCAGACGTGGTCTTACATAAAAACACATATTGGATCCTATGTCATGACATATGTATCCTAACCATTCTTATGGTTCGTATGGGACTTTTCAAACATAGAAACTTTGTGATACTTTCTCGGATATCTCATGCTTAACTTATATAATCATTTATCATTATTCAAGAGCATATAAACATTAATAATACAATTCAAAACATATTTATTTGTATATCAACTTACCTCGTACGGAAATGAACGGAAACGAGCAACTATTCAACGACTTTCGTTTTCCCCCGATCCAATTTCGTTTTCTTTGGTTCTTGATCTAAACAGATTAAATTTTAACCCTTTTATTCACCAAATCATTCAATTCAATCCAAAAAAACATATTTAGGGCATTTTACAAATTAGCCCTCACATTTTCACATTTTGACACTTTAGTCCCTAATTCACAAAATCACAAAATACATATAATTTCTTTGCACACATGCCTAGCCGAATTCTCATAGTTTTCATACAAGTCCGTAGATTTCTTTTATTTCACATTTTAGTACTTCAAAATCACATTTTTATAATTTAGCCCAAATTACTCAAATTCATCAAAAATTCAAAGACAAAATATACTAACCCAACACATATCTTTCATTTTCTATCATCAAACTTCATAAAACTCATAATTTCATCAATGGCTCAACTCAAAATCATAAACAATTTCAGAAATTGAGACATGGGATGTAACACCCCAAACCCGGCCTAGACGTTATGGCCGAATCTGCGATGTCACATTAAAGTGAGTTTTGAAAAAACATTATTCTGTTCGAAAAGTCCGCACCATATTAAAACCCTCGTAGTGATATTTAACAAAACTTTTAAGTATCTTGTTTGTTAATAAAAATTCAAATAGGTTTACTCAGTTTAGGTTACTATTTCTTTAAAGACATTTTTTGTTACGAAAGCTTTTGATAGATATTGTAATGGCAAGGTGTTTTGAAAACATTTATCTTTTTGATAATTCGCGTCTACTACCACTAGCAGATATAAATAAAAGTAAGTAAACCCAAGTTAAAATAAAAGTTTAAAGAGGCCTTATTACATGGCAAATACCCAAATTTAATAGCTTAAAGATTAAAAGTTAAAACAGTAGCAAAATCAATTGTGTGGCCTCCATCGAGTCCCTCACAGCATCGACTCGCCTAAGAATTACCTGCACAGGAAAGTAGAAGGGTGAGTTTATGAAAAACTCAGTGTGCATTCCCTTAACAATAATTCTTCAACTGTAGGCAAAAATAGTTTGGGACTAAGCCCATTTCAGTGACAGTCCAATATCAGTGTGGCCTTACCTAGTATAGTAACCGTATCAGTGTGGGCCTTAGGCCATTACAGTAATAGTATCATAAATGCAAATAGAAGTCCTACCCATCCATCCTCTACACTTCACTCCGTCTGGCACTACACTTCATGTGGAGATAAAATCAACCCACCCATCCCTACACTCCAAATATAGCACCGGTTCCGGCACTAAATAGTATTTGTAGCAAAGCTGCCAATACAGTACACTTCCTCCAAATATATCAAACCCACCCCCATGCAACATGTCGTGTCATAATATCATACGTGTATGCAAAATGTCATGCTCAAATACAGTTAAAAATATCATAGGGGTATATCAGTAAATTTACCTCTTAGGGGTATAACAATCATTTCATTAGTATGGGGTCTAAGTGTACTTAGTGACCCAACAATAGGTCCACATTCTTCTCAGGCGACTCGTGCAACCTTAACAGTCAAACAGTGAAAATGGGCCCAAAGCCCATAACCCAACCCATGTAAGCCCACACGCCCGTGTGGCCCAATAAGCCTAAACATGGCCTTGGCCGTGCGAACTACATAGCCTAGCCCAATAATCTCCACACGTCCATATGGTTTACCAGTGTAGGCCCACGAGCCTGTGTTGTCCACACGGCCCATTTCAACCCGACGTAGCCTAAAGCGGCCTAAGCCTATGCGATCTCTCATGGTAGCCTCTACGATCAAACGCCCACATTTTACGCGTTTGAACTACTACAAGAGCGAGTGTACGCTCGTGTAGCGTCAATGGTTATATTTTTTTGGCTTTTTCCTATCTATGTTTAAGGTAGTGTGATTACACACCTGTTTACGAAAGTGTACCAATAGTTCCAGCGTGCACCAACCTATGTTCAAACATAGAACACCATTAATCTCTTTAATCAACAGGATTAGCAAACCCAATGTATAACACTTAAAAAAGCGGTATCTTACCACTTGCCTAACTCAATGAATTGGGGTTTGCACACCTAACCCTTTGCAAGAGACTAATCACTTGTCCTTGATGATAACCTACATTCCAACCGACACCGATTAACATATATTCCTACGATTAGATTGAATCCAAATGAATAATCACTTACCAAAATGCACACCAAGCGTAGGGGAAGGGAAGCATCAGTCTTCCCCCAACCAGTCACACGATGCCCCAGAAGCAAAGCTAGAAACACCACACCCCTAGTAATAAACGGTAGCAAGGAAATCATTAGAAGGACAAGTTATTTGGTAGGGAGAGGAAGAGAAAAAAAGAGAAGACCCGAGTGCACCCACCGATTGGTCGATTAACAATTGCCAAAACCGAAAACACAATAGAGAGAAAGAGATATGAAGTAATCGGCTTAAGTATCTATAAGAAAGAGTGATACAAGAAAAAGATTGAGAGAGAGAAGAGAAAATAAGAGGACGAAACCAATCAGCCACACTAAAGTAGGGTATTCAGCCAAAGTTCACAAGAGAGAACACGTAAGGTGAAAAAGTAGAGCAAGAAAAGAAGTTGGTTTAACAAAATAATGATTGAAAGAAAGCACGATCGCAAAATGCAGAAACCCGAATGGTCAAAGAAATGTTCGGCTACCAAACAAGCACAGCCAAAAGAGAGAAAAGAAGCAACAGAGGAATCACTTACTGAAAAGGAGAGCAAAAACTAACCAATTTCGGCACTAATTGCCTATGATCGATTTTGCCAAAAAGAGAACCCCACTTTCGGCAAACAACTACCACTCCCCCACTCCTCAAATCCCTCCTACAATCTCTCACCCTACCAATTTGAACCCCTTTCAAACTTTTTAGAGTTTTTGCTAACCTAGAACACCTCCACACGTTTGTAGAAAAATAAAAACACTCTACCACCCCCACTTGGATATGAACCTCTATCCTCTAGCCTCATCACCACCCCATACATTCCCTTAACCAATAGCCTTTCTATGACTTGATTTCCCCACAATTATTTAAGAACCCACCATCTAGCAGTAAGGGTTTTACTCAATTAAAACAAAAATTTTGCTAAAGCCCAGGTTTGAACCCAGGACTTCCCACACTTAGCCATTAAAGTAAGCAAGCCAATATGCAACTTAACACACAATTTTAATCACTAAAGATTGGGGCATTAAAATCTACCCTTCTAAAAGAAAATTTTGACCTCGAAATTTACCTACTCAAAACAGATGAGGGTATTGTTGCCGCATCATCTCCTCGAGTTCCCACGTGGCTTCCTCAGAACTGTGATTACGCCATAGCACCTTAACCAGTGGAATAGGCTTTCTCCTCAAAACCTTCACATCACGGTCTAAAATCTAAACCAGTTCTTCCTCAAAAGTCAGATCTGGCCTAACCTCAATCTCCACAGTCGAGATGATATGTGCAGGATCAGAGCGATATCGGCTTAGCATAGAGACATGAAACACATCATGAATCCGGTCCAACTCTAGAGGTAACTCAAGTTGATAGGCAACCGGTCACACACACTTTAATATACGGTAAGGCCCAATGGATCTAGGGCTTAGCTTGCCCCTCCGTCCAAACCTTAGTATCTTCTTCCATGGCAAGACCTTGAGAAAAACTAAGTGCCTTATAGAATACTCAATCTCCTTACGCTTTAGATTCGCGTATGAGTTCTATCTATCCAATGCTACCTTCAGTCGATCTTGAATCAGTCTAACTTTATCCTTAGTACCAGAAATTAATTCAGGACCCAGAACACGTCGCTTACCCAACTCAGTCCAACACGCAGGGGTACGACACCTATGACCATATAATGCATTGTAAGGTGCCATCTGTATGCTAGACTGATAGCTATTGTTGTACGCAAACTCTACTAACGGTAAGTAATCTTCCTAACTGCCCTGGAAATCAATCACGCATCTCCTTAACAAACCATCTATAGTACCCTGCCAGACTTAGAAAACTTTGAATCTTAGATACTGACTTAGGCTGCTTCCAATCCAGAACAGCTTCAACTTTCCAAGGATCAACCCTAATCCCCTCAGTAGATACCACATGCCCCAGAAATGTTACCTCTCGTAACCAAAATTCACACTTGCTGAACTTCGCATATAGTTGTTTCTCCCTCTGAATCTGTAGAACAATTCAAAGATGTGCATCATGTTCATCTTCAGTTCTCGAATACACCAGAATATCATCTATAAACACTACTACGAATCGATCCAGATAGGGCTGGAACACTAGGTTCATCAAATCTATAAAAGCCGCTGGTGCATTCATCAGTCCAAACGGCATCACTAGGAGCTCGTAATGACCATAAGAGTCCTAAATGCCATCTTGTAAACATCAATCTCCTTGACCCTCAGTTGATGGAACCCCAATCTGAGACCGAAGCTCCTCAGAACTGGTCGAATAGATTGTCTATCCTCGGTAGGGTGTACTTATTCTTAATAGTCAATTTGTTCAGTTGCTGATAATCGATACACATACACATGGTTCCATCCTTCTTTTTCACAAATCAAATTGGTGCTCTCCACGGAGACACACTAGGGCAGATGAACCCTCGGTCTAGTAATTTTAGAATCTGAGCTTTAAACTCCACAAGCTCATTCGATACCATTCCATAAGGGGCGATAGACACCAGACCTGTACCAGGTAAAAGCTCTATCCCAAAATCAACTTCATGGTTAGGAGCTAACCCTGGCAGCTCGTTGGGAAAAACATCAAGAAAATCATTAATCGTTCTGATATCTTTGATAGAAGGAACCTCAGAAATAAACTCAAATGTAGGCTACATACGCCTCACACCCCTTACGAACCAACTTCTTAGCTCTAAGGGCAGTAATCACATTTGACAGATAATTTCGACGCTGCCCAACCACAATCACCTCGTCACCATCCGCAGTTTTCAATATCACCTGCTTAGCAGCACAATCCAAACTCACTTAATGCTTAACCAGCTAGTCCATACCCAGTATTAAGTCGAATTCTCCAAAAGGGAGTTCCATTAAATCCGCCAAAAAGATCGCTCCTTGAACCTCCAAGGGTACGTCCTTATATAGGTTATTCACTCTCATTGACTGCCCTAATAGACTTAACACAGTGACCTCACTCATAGCGTTTTCAACCATCACACCCACAGTCTCAGATACAGTACATGCTACATAAAAGTGCGTAAACCCAACATCAATCAATGCAGTATAAGGTACATTATGGATAAAGAATGTACCCGTGATAACATCGGGGGCATCTCTATCCTTTCGGCAACGTGCAGCATAAACCAATGACGACTGCCTTGCCTCAATATGACCAGCACCTCTGCCCGGTGCTCCTTGACCACGACCTATACCATTTCCACCTCTGTCCTGACCACAGCCTCTGAGTGGTTGCTGAACACCTCTCGGCAGCTGAACAGTACCCATACCAGTAGCTTGCATCTGATCGAGCCTTCGTGGACAATATTTGATACGATGCTCCATATATCCACACCCCAAACATGCCCCTAACCTTTTCCAACATTCGCCCTGATAGCGTCTCCTACAATCAGTACAAGACTGTGGTCGAACAGCAGCAATATGGATCCCAACTTTGGCCAGCACATCAAATCTGGCCTTTTTTTAGGCTCCATAGCAGAACTTGAGGGCTCTCAAACCCTCTTGTTCCTTCCATTATCCTTCTCACGATTCTAGCGCTCAGGGTGCTTCACATCCTCGGCGATCTTCACCTTTTCCGCTAACACAACAAAATCCTCCTTCCTCTGTGGAGCTATCAGAACTCGTAGATTATCTCTGAGGTCGTCCTCGAAATGAACACAACACTCATATTCAGTTGCCACCATCCCACACGCATAGCGGCTAAGTCGCAAAAATTTTGCCTTGTATTCAGCCATAGATTTATCCCCCTGGGTCAGATTCAGAAACTCCCTCCTCCGAGCATCTACATAACTAGTGCCCACATATATTCCCTTGGAATGCATTCTTGAAAAATTCCCAAGTCCATCGGTCAAGCTGAGTACCATATTTCATTGTAAGCCACCATTGATAGGCTTCATCTCGTAACAACGACACTGCACTTTTAATTTCTTTCCTACGGTGTAGTCAGGGTTATCCATGATCCTCTCTGTGGCCTCAATCCAATATTCAGCCACATTAGGGGCGACCCTAGCGATACCCCTAAAGATCTTCGCCCCATTGGACTTGAGTCATTCTGTCGCTGACCACGGCCCACAGTACCAGTATTAGGCCCATCGACCCTTTCCAAAATTCACAACATAGGTTGGGACAGTGCGTCGCCCCCAACTGCAAGATCGTGTAACCTAGTTTCAGTTACACCTTCATCTCGGCCTCTTGTACCCCTTCCATGAGTACCTCTGGTGCTCATTATCATATTATGCTTTTATCTATATTAACAGTTTTATGCACTAGTTCTACGGTTTCAGTGTTTATTACAGGATATTTTATGGAAAATATTATTAGTAGTCCAGGGTTTTGTTTTCGCAGACTGCAGTTTCACTACAGTTTCAGTTTACCCTAACCAGAGTATTTTAGTATAGTCTATTGCCTATAGTAGTCTCAGTATTAAACAAATAATAGTTTTAGAGGACTTATAGAATTGACGTCGGAGACTCGATAAACCACACATTCAGAAAAAATACTTTAAAAAATATTTTTCATCCTTGTAAAATAGATCTTTTGGAATTTTATGTTTTTAAAGAAACCCAAATCCACAGTTGAGTTTTGCAGCCTGACTCTAATACCACTAAATGTAACACCCCAAACCTGGCTTAGACGTTATGGCCAAATCTACGATGTCATATTGAAGTGAGTTTTAAAAAAACATTGTTCTGTTCGAAAAGTCAGTACCATATTAAAACCCTCGTAGTGATCTTTAAAAAAACTTTTAAGTATCTTGTTTGTTAATAAAAACTCAAATAGGTTTACTCAGTTTAGGTTATTATTTATTTAAAGACATTGTTTGTTGTGGAAGCTTTTGATAGATATTCTAATGGCGAGGTGTTTTGAAAACATTTATCTTTTTGAAAATTCGCGTCCTACTACCACTAGAAGATATAAATCAAAGTAAGTAAACCCCAATTTAAAATAAATGTTTGAAGAGGCCTTATTACATAGAAAATGCCCAATTTTAATAGCTTAAAGATGAAAAGTTAAAACAACAATAAAATTAGTTGTGTGGCCTCCCTCGATTCCCTCGCAGCACTGACCTGCCTAAGGATTACCTGCACAGGAAAGTAGAAGGGTGAGTTTAAGAAAAACTCAATGTGCATTCCCTTAACAATAATCAGTCAACCGTAGGCAAAAATAGTTTGGGCCTAAGCCCATTTTAGTGACAGTCCATGTCAGTATAGCCTTAACCCATTACAGTAACAATATCAGTGTGGGCCTTAGCCCATTATGGTAATAGTATCATAAATGCAAATAGAAGTCCTGCCCATCCATCTTTTACACTCCACTCCGTCCAGCCCTAGACTCCATGTAGAGATAAAATCAACCTATCCATCCCTACACTCTAAATATAGCACCGGTTGTGGCATTAAACGCCATTTATAGTAGAGCTGCCAGTATAATACACTTCCTCCAAATATATCAAACCCACCCCCATGCAACATGTCATGTCATAATATCATACGTGTATGCAAAATGTCATGCTCGAATACAATTAAATATATCATAGGGGTATATCAGTCAATTTACCTCTTAGAGGAATAACAATTATTTTCTCATTATGGGATCTAAGTGTACTTACCGACCCAATAGTAGGTCCACAGTCGTCTCGGGCAACCTGTGCAACCTTAACAGTTAAACAGTGAAAATGGCCCCAAAGCCCATAACACGGCCCATGTGGGCCCACACGCTCGTATAGCCCAATAAGCCCAAAAATGGCCTTGGCCATGCGAACTACACAGCCAGGCCCAATAATCTCCACACGTTCGTGTTGTTTACCCGTATGGGCCCACGAGCGCATGGAGCCCACATGCCCATTTTAGCCCAACGTGGCCTAAAGCAGCCTAAGCCCATGAGATCGCTCATGGTGGCCTCTACGATCAAACAGCCACATTTTACGCATTCGAACTATCACATGAGCCAGCGTACGCTCATGTAGCATCAATGGTCATACTTTTTCGGCTTTTGCCGATCTACGTTTAAGGTAGTGTGATTACACACTTATTTACGAAAGTGTGCCAATAGTTCCCGCGTGTACCAACCTATATTCAAACACAGAACACCATTAATCTTTTTAATCAACAGGATTAGCAAACCCAATCTATAACACTTAATAAAGCTGTATCTTATCACTTGCCTAACTCAATCAATTGGGGTTTCCAAACCTAACCCTTTGCAAGAGACTGATCACTTGTTCCTTGATGATAACCTGCATTCCAACCGACACCGATTAACATATATTCCTACAACCAGATTGAATCCAAACGAATAATCACTTATCAAAATGCATACCAAGCGTAGGGGAAGGGAAGCAATCAGTCTTCCCCCAACCAGTCACATGATATCAATCCAATAGGGATGGTAGTCTTTTGTCTATTAATGTCAATGTAATAACTAGATATAAACAAGATAAATTGTAAGCATATTTTTCGATGCAATAAAATGAAAACAATAAAATAAAATATGATAATGATAAACTGTGATCCCTAACATGAATCTTCAGCAAAATACTAAGTGCTCACAAGGTATAAAAAGATAGGTGATTGTCGAGGCAATAAAATTCAATGTATATCTTACCCAACGTCACTCCTTGATTTAATCTGAGACTTAAACGTGCATATTAAGAACGAGTGGATTAAATTCCTCTAATCCTCACTCAACTTCCATTGTAATGTTTGTTGGCTCAAACTGTCACTACAGTTTCCAGTGTTAGTGACTGCAATAACACTTCTATGTTAAAAAACTTTCAACCCCTAAGATTAAACAATAAAAGCAAGATTGAATAAGATAATATTTAACCAAGAATTCATGTGTACTTGCATACAAATAGAAAACAGAGAATAATCACTAGCATTTAGAATGAAATAAAAAAGAATCGAGTAGAGAATACTATTCCTAGACAACTCAACTGAATCTCTCTATTCCCTCTTCTCTCGCACTTAGGTCTCCTCTTCAGAAGCTAATCTGCATCTGGTTTTCATGTTGGCTCACTCGTAAGAGGCTTTAGCATCTATGGCTACAAGCTTTGAGGTAGGATGATGAAGATAATGATCTGAAAAAAGCTCAAGAAGCCCCCTTTTCTTCTCACGTCCACCTTTTATTCCTCCTCCATAGTATAGGTGTCCTTTCCCAAAATTCTTCTCTCCGTGTACATATGAGTTGGTTATACCAGACTGGACAGCTCACACAATTTTAGTTCTTATCCAGACAGCTGTCAGGTGTGGCGACAATTCTAGACACAATCCAGAATTAACTCATGCAGCGACAGTAATGCAAAAAGATAGCAAAATTAAGGATAAAATAGGTTAGGATTCACTAAGTTATAAAATGCAATTTACTAAAGTGAAAATGCTAAAATGTATGCTAAGGATAACTAAATGGGAATAATTTAACCAATAAGTAAGGGGAAAACCTATGTTCTTTCTAGTGCTATCACACCCCAAAACTTGAGTTTTTGCTTGTCTGTAATTAAAATAGAAACTAGCAACACGAAAGAAATTTTTACTAAGGCAAATGATCATTCTAGCAACTTGAATCCTCTAAATTCCTAATGGATGAATCACATTCAGATGAAAGAATATTGCATCGAAAATTCATAAACATGAATGAATAAGGTTGTAACTTTATCAATGCTGGCATCACACCTCAAACCCTAAATTCTATCTACTAATACAACATTTATTGTACAATAATAAGTGTTTATATATTATATATACATATTTTTATATATTTTTTTATTTTTAGAATAAGGGATATTGTTGCATTACTATTCCCTATTCCTGAATAGTAATGATGGGTTGCAACAAAGCCCCAGGGAATACGTAATTGCACCGACACACATTCATGCAGTGACAGTCTTTGGCCAGATTAATTTTTCTAATGCTTGATTGGAGTGTTCCCTTTTTAAAATTCCATACTACACCGACTTTGGAGTTTCCTAATTTATAACTATATATATACATATATAAGCTGCTATTAACAGAAGATTCATTCATGATTTAAGGAATGATAGTAGTCATCCATTACTAATACAACCTAATCCATTCATCAAAGAATTGAAGCTACAACCTTCTGTCAAATTTATCTAACTCGTTCATTGATAATTTACATGATTCAAGAATTAAGCGTTGAATGTAACAAAAATTTTTGAACAATTTCCATTAACTATAATTGAACCTTGCATGCTTCATTGCAAAAATTTTTTTTTTTGAAATGTGGATGCATTTCCAAGTCCCATGTGCATTCTCCCAAACTTAAAGCTCGCATTGTCCCCAATGCACTAACATGAAAATGTAAAGACAATAAGAAAACAAAAAATGCAATAATAATGTATAAAACCTACAACTACATGCAATGCATGAATACTACAACTAAAGCTTAAAATAAACTAATTCAGCTATCCGTAGCCGTCGATATGGCTACATGATGTTTCTTTCTCCTTTTCTTCTCCTCTTTCTTTCATTTTTTCCTTGGAGTGCTTCCTTTTCTTTTTTTTGGGCTTTGCACGGTATTTGGATTGCTTTTCAGTTCACGGATCTGCCCCTGCATCATTGGTTACTGTTTGTGTAGGAGAGGCCACTTGAAGTGGTCTAGTGTAGACGACTATTGCCAATGAATTACATTGCTCCTCACTGGTTACCTTAACAACTTCTACCAATCTTGCTCCAATTCACTCAAAATTATCAATGTTTGCACCCACAGACTCGGGTCCGGAGACAGTCTTTGTAACACCCCAAACTCGGCCCGGACGTTATGGTCGAACTCGGCTTGTCACATTGAAGTGTTTTAGCGAAAACCATGTTTTCATTGAAAATCCTTCTTAAAATAAAAGAACATCTTAAAAATAAACTCCTTTCAGTCACTTGTTTGAAACATAAGATTTGATGAAAACATGTCACTTAAAAATTTAGTTGCGGAAATGTAGAAAAGACATACTATAGTTTAAGAAACCATGTTCAACTTCTTATAATTACAATGAAAATAATAATAATAATTCAAGTAATAGTAACATAATGAAAACCTTATTACAATCTGATCTAAACACACTTAAAAAGAAATAACAACTTAAATGCTTAAAAAAAACCAAGTCCGAATTATCTTGCTAGCCAGCCACCCAGAGTCCCTCCAAATATCAAACCTTCTACTAAGCATCACCTAAAAATAAAATAAAAGAGGGAGTGAGATTTCGTAAACTCAGCATGTACAACCCTTGGAGTCCATTACCACACCACTTCTAACCTTCTAGAAGGCCAAAATTAAGCTTCCAAAAACACTAAGCTAGGATTCGAACCTTACACCTCCTTGCTAGCTATTAATGCCACCTCCCTACACTCTAAGTGGTGTCACTTAGCCACTCCTCCACAAGGCTTTCTGATGCTATTTTCCCTAGCTTTATTTAAAAGCCCAACTACTTTCCAATGCTGATTCTTTTAATAATTAAATTATAATTTTATTTACCCCTAGGTTTGAACTCAAAACTTAATTAAGACCTATTATAATTATCACTTGGCTAGGAATATAAAGCACAATTTTTATCAAAATTGAAAATAAAGAAAGTTTGGGATTCTGAGATTTTTGGGTTTTGAGATTTTTGGGGCGTTACAGTCTTCTCAACAAAATCTTCTTCTTCTTTTTCTTTCTCATTTTCAGTAACTTCCTCTTTTGCAACAATAACATCCTTCTCAACAACAGTGTCATCTTGATCAGCAAGAAAACCATCCTCAAACAAATTATCAATCATTCGCAGGCATTCCTTAATGTCCCTGGATTCCTCTTCTTTCTTAGTATCAGAGACCTACAAAATGGGTGGGATGCCATTGATCTATCTTGATCTTTTAAGTAGTCATCCGAGGAAGAGATGTCATAATTGCGAATGATTGGTGGAAACATAGGAAATTTTTATAGTGGGGATTGCCTCAGTTGGCCTAATATGGCTACAATAGAACTATTCTAGGCTCTGGTATAAGCATAAAACAAATTCTAGGATTTCTCCATATCTTCTACTGTAGCGACAAGCCTGATCTGCCTGTTTTTGATGGAATTTACCATTTTTTGACATCCTTCAGTTTGCACCATAATGATGTCTCTATATTTAGATTTGTTCATTTTCTGTCAATTTTGGCTTTGCCTTTTCTTGCCTTGCTGGTCTTCGACTCCTTCAGTATCGGCGTCTCCTTGCCTCGAGTCATTCTTTCTACAGAGGATTCATTGATTAGGCCCTTATTTTCCAAGACTTCCTCACCAGCACGGGGCACGATTCCTCTTTGCTGGCAGAATAACATCACCAGTGATAGGAAAACCAAGATCCCAGTCTACCTTGCAGAATAGTCAGCTATCTCTTAGTGAAGTATTGTGCCTACATCAATTTTTGTGCCCTTGACAATAGAATGTATTGGACACATTCTGTCTGGGGTGACTGTGGTAATGTGAGCGGAGGGTTTGAACCTTCATTTGACAAAATGAAACCAAAATTTTCCTTACAGCATCAAAAAGCTACGGTGCATCATATAGTTCTTTTGATAGGAGCCCGTCCATATTGCTCCATCGACAAACAAGTCTCTCACCAACAGGCCTCGTTTTCCTTCTGTGATGTCACCTATGAACTTGGAGTGTTCATCGACATCAACCTTGGTGTTGTACAGCTCGTTGATTTTTGCAGCAGCCTATGGTATTAAACATTCTCTAACGAAAATGAAATCTAACTCATAATCGTAGAGATTAGCATAAAACTCACGTACTAGTGAAGGCGAGTAGCTTCCATGATGGGTGTAAAAGGTTTCCCATTTTAATTTTGAGATGGTTTTGGAAACTTGTTTACCTAAGTCTTGTTGTGGCGAAAGGGAAATGGCCTGCTTGGGATAGAAGCTTCGCTTAAATATGTTGTCATGAAATTGTTCCTTTACCACTTTATTCAAAAAGATTACTAGCTCCTTTATCTACACTTGCCTGGGGGATTTTGATTCACGAACTGTGGTTGTAACACCCCAAACCCGGCCTGGAAGTTTGGCTCGAATCTGGCATGTCAAATTGAAGTGTTTTTCAAAAATGATGTTTCCATTAAAACCCTTCTTAATAATTAAAAACTTATACCCTTTTTAAACCTTGTTAGAAACCTCAGCTGAATAACATTCTTAACAACTTTGTAAAAATCTTGGCAGTTCCGGAAGCTTGATTTAAAAACAATAACGGATACGTGATGTTTTGAATAACAGTAGTTGCTTTGAAAAACCGTGTTCTAATACTAGCAATTATAAGAACAATAAGTAAAAATTCAAATTTGAAATCTAGAAAATTACAACGGCTTTACTACAACCCACATAAAACATTTAAAGTAATAATCAAAACTATAAAATAAACAGTGTGTGTGGCTTCCTCCGAGCCCCTCGCAGCTCCGATTCGTCTAAGGCTGGAAATTACCTAAAAGGTTAATAAACGGGGTGAGTTTATGAAAACTCATTGTGAAATCCCCTACTATATAAAAGGAACAGTCAGTCATATAAAAGAATTAAAAGTCTGGCCCCAGCCCTTCTTACAGTTTCAGTATCAATTAGGCCTTAGCCCATTATAACAGACAGTACCAGATGGGCTTTAACCCATTACAGAATAAGAAATATTATCAGAACTAGAATCAGAATCAGAATCAGAATCAGGAGACAGAATTAGAATCAGAATCAGTATCAGGTAACAGAATCAAAATCAGAATGTGAATGCAATCCCAACCCAATCCAGCCGTATACACCTCTGTACCAACCTTACACCATGTGGGGAGACTACTCGACCCACCCAATCGCTACACACCACAGAAATTTGCAGCGAGGCTGCCAGATATTGTGACGAAGTCACCAGATAAAGATATTGTGGCTAGGCCACCAGAACAGATATATAAATATGTGGCGAAGCCACCAGATTGCAGCGTGGCTGCTAGATATTGTGACGAAGTCACCAGAACAGATATATGTGGCGAGGCCACCAGATTGCAGCGAGGCTGCCAGAACGCTTCCTCCATCAATATAACCCATATCCCATGCAACAGATATACATGTCATCACATACAACATACAGAATCAGAATATCATGTCCATATTTGAATCAAACAATCACAGTCAAGTCATTCATATCACCAACATATATTCACAATCAAATCCGTCAACCACACAGTCCAAGTCAGTCACTTGCCCACAAGGGCAAAACAGTCATTTAACACCTTAAGGGTAAAATGGTAATTTTACCCCACAAGGGTATCTCAGTAATTGGGGTATCTCGGTAATTTTACCCTACAGGGGTATTTCAGTAATTCTACCCTATAGGGGTATTTTGGTATTTCTACCCTACAAGGGTATTTCAGCATTTCTACCCTACAAGGGTATTTCGGTAATTTTGTAAATCGAGGGTAAAACGGTAATTTTGTAAATCAGGGGTACTTTGGTAATTTTATAAGTTGAGGGTATTTTAATAATTTTACAGGTCAAGGGTATTTCAGTAATTTCACAAATTAGGGGTATTTTGATAATTTTACAAACTAGGAGTATTTTGGTAATTTTACAAACCAGGGGTATTTTGGTAATTTTACAAACTAGGGGTATTTTGGTAATTTTATAAACAAAAGGTATTTTAGTAATTTTACAAACCAGGGGTATTTTGGTAACTTGGTAAACTAAAGTATTCTAAACAGGGATAACAATACGAATGGGCCTAAAGCCCTTTCTCGGCCCAAATGGGCCCACACGCTTGTGTAGCCCTTTTAGCCCAAATCTAGCCACAGATATGAGATTCACCTAGCTTAGTCCAATATTTACTACACAATCAAACAACTTATCGAATTGGGCCCGTAGGCCCATTGGGCCCACATGTCCCTTTTTGGCCATCGCGGCCCGAAGTAGCCATCCTACAGCTAGAGTAGTGAGAAATACACACCTGATTGAAGATTGGAGTTAATCCACGCTCCGAGCACTCTTAACCGGCGCCCAACCCAACCGAGCATCAGCCAAAAAGGGTACCTTTACTCTCCTCATGCTTCTCTATATTTAAAGCCAGCTTCGCATCCACTCTTATGTTAGCTTCCCGATGTGGGATCCCTCCATCATCAGAGTTTAAATTCAACACCAACTCTTGCCGCCCCCTGTTAGCAAAATAAATGCTCTTTGCTTGCCATGGGATTCGAACCCATGCCTCCCCTTAAATGCTCCATACGCTACTTGCCACTAAGCCACAAGGCTTTTTGTGTCACAATTTCTCCAACAATATTCTTAAGGCCTACCTACTACACCCAGGGTTTGATTCACCTTAAACCAAAATTTTTGCTATAGTCCAGGTTTGAACCCAGGACTTCTCCAACACTTCTTAGCACACTTAACCACTAAAACAAGCCTTCAACTACGAAATTTTCACGCACAACAGAATATTATAAGCTGCCTTCAACCGCTCCCATGCTCAAGGCCCAAAACTTCTAGGCCCAAATTTAGGGTGTTACAGTGGTAGCAGAGGACGTATGTTATCTAGTAGACTTGGTGGCTTTGTTGACCAAGCCTCTTGTTTTGGTCATCTTTTGTTGAGGGAGAACGATTTCAAGCTAAAAAGGATATGATTTTAAGAAGAGAAAAGAAATAAAAATTGTTGCTTGAATGTGTTACAGTCGGTATAGTGGGAAAGAATTTACAGTGGCTGAAAGAGGAAGATGGAGATACATGTTGTTTTATGGAGTGATATAGGGCTGGCAGGAATAGTTGTGTCTAATAGAAATTGTGCCCACTCAAAAGGATTAAACAACTCAGTGAGTTTTAATCCAACGATGGAATCTAAATTTCTCTAAATTCTGATGAGTTATAGATGGTAGTACAGGCTTATGGAATACGTTGACAGTAAGATTCCAATGCATTGACAATGGTTCCTAATTATTTTGGAAAAATAAAGAAAAACAAACTTTAACAAAACATAAATAAAATAAACTAAAATTAAGGAGTACTAATTAAAAATTAAAACTTTTTGACCAATTTAATGGACTCTGCTTGCTTTTGATCATTGTTGCCAAAATAGTGTTTCAGCCTCTATCCATTTACTTTGAATTTGTTTCCATCATGTAAATCTTGAATTGTTATTGTACCGTGAGGAAATACGTCTACAACTTCAAAAGGTCTAGACCAACGTGAACACAATTTACCTAGATACAATTTGAGTCGAGAATTAAATAATAAAACCTGTTGACTCGTGATAAATTGTTGCTGCAAAATAATATTGCCATGCCATTGTTTGGTCTTTTCCATGTAAATTGCATCATTTTCATAACCATTTCTCCTAATCTCCTTTAGTTTAGTGATATCCAACAGTCTTTTCTTTCCAACCGCTTCATATTCAATGTTCACTTGCTTAATTGTCCACATTGCTCTGTGTTCCAGTTCAATTGGCAAGTGACATGCTTCCTCAAAAACCAATTGATACAAAGACATCCCTAACAGAGTTTTGTATGCTCTCCACAATGCCCATAAAGTGTCATCCAATAGGGAAGACCAATATTTCCTTGAAGGTTTTACAACTTTCTCAAGAATGTTCTTAATTTTTTGATTTGATTCTTAGGCTTGTCCATTGGTTTGCAGATGATAAGTAGTAGACATTCTACGATTAACTCCATATCTCTTCCATGCGGTCACCACTTGGTTGCAATGAAAATGTGTACCCTGATCCCTAATCAATGCCTTTGGTGTGCCAAAGCGGGTGAGCATATGCTTGTGAAAAATTTGAGCACTGTCTTTGCATTATCCTTTGGGACTGCAACAGCTTCAACCCACTTTGAGACATAGTAAACAACTACTTATATATAAAGATTTCCAAATGAGCTAAAAAATAGTCCCATAAAATCCATACCCCAAACATTGAATAATTCAACCTCCATAATTGGTCACTGCAACATTTCATTGCATCAAGAGATAGAACTGGTGTGCTGACACCTATTGCATTGATTCACAAAATTATGGCAATTTTTGAATAATGTTGGCCAGTAGAATCCTGATTAGAGAACTTTACCAGCAATTCTCATACCACTGAAAATTACCTCGATAAGGAGCATCATGACAATATTTCAAGATTGAAAGTATCTCCTCTTCCATAACACAACATAGAATGATGCTGTCATTGCATACCTTTAATAAATATGGCTCATTCCAATGATACTTCATTAACTCATGAAGAAATCTTTCTTTTTTATGGCCTGTGACACCCAATAGGAGTTTTCCACACACTAGATAATTAGCAAAATCTGCATACTAAAGGGTTACATTTACAACAAATATCTTCTCATCTTCAAATGCGTCGACAATTTGAACTATGTTTCTGTCTTTGCTGCCAACTTCCAATTGCGACAGATGGTCTGCAACTTGATTCTCTAAACCCTTATGGTCTTTTATCACGATGTCAAATTCTTGCAACAGTAATATCAAGCATATCAGTCTTGGTTTGGCATCCTTTTTCAAAAAGAGATATCTCAATGCCGAATGATATGTGAATACAGTAACCTTTGCATCGACAAGATAGGAACGAAACTTGTCAAAAGCGAAGACTACAACAAACAATTCTTTTAAAGCAAACACTACATCAAACAATTCTTTCTCTGTAGTGGTATAATTGAGTTGAGCCTTTATAAGAGTTTTGCTAGCAAAATAGATGGCAAGAAATATTTTTCCCTTTTGTTGTCCTAGAATCTCATCCACAACAGTCGCTTGCATCGTACATAACTTCAAAAGGTTGAGACCAATCTGGTGCAATGACAATGGGTGCATTTACTAATTTCTTTTTTAACTGAATAAAGACATCCAAACATGCATCGTCAAAGAAGAATTTTCTATTCTGTTCCAGTAATGAGCGCAAGGGCTTTGAAATTTTCAAAAAATATCTAATAAACCTTCGGTAAAACCCCACATGTCTAAGAAAAATGTGGAAACCTTTCACGTTTGTTGGTGGAGGTAATTTCTCAATGATTTCCACCTTAGCTTTATAACATCCCGTTTTGACCCTATTCGAAATGGTGGCTTCGAGACCATGAATCTAAGTTAAAAAATATTTAAAAAATATTTTATTTGTTTATTATGTGTGAATTTATATGTGTTAATTTTTCGTGGTTTAATTTTGTCGTTTGAGTGCCCGATTAAATAAAAGGGCTTAATCGCGTAAAATGAAAATTTGATGGTTAATTGTAAAAGGGTTGGATTGATGTTGTCTTTCTTACATGAGGTATTTATGTTTCAATTTGACCATATAGATTAATCATGGATGGTTATGACCTTATTATATAATGGTTTTATATTAATTGTTAAGGTTAAAAATGTAAAATGTGTAATAATATATGTAATAATAAAACATAAAAATTAAAATAAGCTTTCATAATACTTTTTTCTTGCCAAAACATAAAAGAAAAAAAAAGAAATAAAGAGTTTGAGGATCAGCCCTTTGTTAAGCTCAGTCAAGGTATGTAACTAGCTCGGTTTTTTTATAATTTTTACGTTTTTGAGAATGTTGCAGTGTAATGTACAAAGCTCATGCTTGAATTTTTGAATTTGATAAATATTTTAAGTTATGCAATTGATGAATATTTGATTTTTGTGATGTTATTTGATGAATTATGAAAGATATGTTTTGGATTGATATGTTTTGTATTGGAATTTTTGATGATTTTGAGTAATTAGGGCTAAATTGAAAAACAATAAATTAAGGGACTAAAATATGAAATAAATGAAAGCATGGACTTGTATGAACATGGGTAGTATTCGACCTAAGCACGGTGTGTGCAAATTTTGCATGTCTTGTGTTTTGTGCAATTTGGACTAAATTGTAAAAAGTGTAAAATGTTAGGGGTAAAATGGTAATGTAACACCCTAAACTCGTCCTAGACGTTATTGCCAACTCTGCAATGTCACATTGACATTTTTTTGAAAAAACATAATTTCATTGAAAAATCTGTTCTATATAGAACCTCTTAAGGAAAATTTAGGATATCTTGTTCATTGTTAAAACTCAAGTCATTTAAGCAAAATGTTAATCATATTGGGTTGCTATTGCACTTTAAAACAATATTTGTTGCGGAAGCTTTTAAAATATGTTGAATAATTGTGGTGTTTTAAAAAGCATTTATCTTTTTGAAAATCTGCGGCCTACCACTAATAGATATGAATCAAGGTAAATAAATCCCAAATTAAAATAAAAACTTAAAGAGGCCTTATTACAAAACAAATACCCAAATTAAATTACTTATAAATTAAAAAAATCAAAAAAAGAAGAAAATGTGGTTTTGTGGCCACTTTCAAGTCCCTCGCAGCACCGATCCGCGTAAGGGTTACCTGCGCAGAAAAGAAAAAGGGTGAGTTTATGGAAACTTAGTGTGTAATCCCTTAGAAACAGACAATCATACAGCAAGCAGTTTCGGTCTAGGCTTAAGCCCATTTCAGCAATAGTTCAATTTCAGTTAGGGCCTTAGCCCATTATAGTAACAGTATCAGTGTGGGCCTTAGCCCAATTCAATAGAAGTTACAGTATAGATATTGTAACGCCCCAAATTTGGGCCTAGAAGTATTAGGCCTTGAGTGTAGATCCATAAGGAGGTTGTATATAAGCATTTAATTGTGCAAGGAAATGACACAATTAAATGTCTGCTTTGGTGGTTTGTGGCCCTGAGAAGTGTTGGAGAAACCTTGGGTTCAAACCTAGGCTTTAGCAAAAATTTTGGTTTTAAGTGAATAAAACCCTGGGTGCTTGGACGAAGGCCTTTTAAATTATTGTGGTAAATAAATGATACAAGAAAGCATGTGGTCTAGTGGTTGTGGCGTCATTAAGGTTGTAAGGGAGCCTGGGTTCAAGTCTTGGCTCTTGCAATTTATTTTGGTTTTTCTTTTAAAGGGATCTGGACGTTAGCACATATGCCTTATAATTAATTGAGGATAAAATATGACACAAAAAGAGCCTGTGGTAGAGTGGCAAGGTGGTGTGTTGTGTAATTGTGGGTCTAAGGTTCAAGTCTTGGGATGCGCAATGGGGTATTTATTTTTCTATTTGAGCTGTGTAGGAGGTGGAGTTGGACTGGAACTCTGTGGTTGAACTGGTCATAAAAAAATAAGGAATTTTCCTAATGGTTGAAAGTAATCCCATATCGTGAAGCTAACATGAGAATTGGCAAGAAGCTGGCTTTAAATAGAGCGAACCAGATGAGTTGGAGGGGGAAAAGGGATTAAGACTGAATGTAGGATGTGCCAAGGTTAGTGATCGTGGACTTCGACGCGTTCTCATAAACAGGTGTGTATTTCACACTATTCTAGCTGTAGAACGGCAAATGCCGAAATGCCGGTCACATGGCGATGGCAGTCACACGAGCGTGCGAGAGCACGTGTAGGAGCTTTGACATGCTGGTTGAGGCCATCATGAGTGCTCTCGTGAGCTTAGGTTGCTTTGGGCTTGATGGGCCGGGATGGGCCATGTGAGCCCATGGGCCCAAGTGGATAAATTGTATGATTGTGTAGTAAATATTGGATTAGACTATGTAAATCTCATATCTGCAGGCTAGTATTACTAGAATGCCCCTATAGGGTAGAATTACTGAAATGCCCTTGTGGGATAGAATTATTGAAATAACCTTGGTTTACAAAATGACCAAAATACCCTCGATGAGAAAAATTACCAAAATACCCCTAGTTTGTAAAATTACCAAAATACCCCTGACTTGTGAAATTACCAAAATACCTTTGACTTGTAAAATTACCGAAATATCTTGACTTGTAAAATTACCGAAATACACTTGATTTATAAAATTACCAAAATACCCCTGATTTAGAAAATTATCGAAATACCCTTGATTTGGAAAATTACAGAAATACCCTACTTTACAAAATTACAAAAATACCCTTGACTTTCAAAAATTACAAAAATACCATTGGTTTGCAAAATTACTGAAATACCCTTGGTTTGTAGATTTACCAAAACACCCTTGTAGGGTGAAATGACTAAAATACCCCTAATAGGTAAAAAGATCGTTCTACCCCTTTAGGGTATATGATTCACTGATAATACAATTTGATTGATTTGACTATGTTTTGATTAAGAACGTATGACTATGATTTGTATGATTTTGTATGTCGTGTGTATATTTGCTACATTCATATAATATTATGTTGCACATGGGTGAGGATTATGAAACGGAGGAAGAAGTTGAGGATCGTATGGTTGCTTGACGACCGTGGATCCACCGATTGAGGATCGCATGGTTGCTTGACGACCGTGGATCCACCGATTAAGGATCGCAAGGTTGCTTGACAACTGTGGATCCATCGGTGGCTTTTAAGCCCAATATATGATTATTGACGACTCTGTGTCGATCATATTTACCTGAGGCTGTGTGCCAACTATATTACCATCGCCGATGGCTATGTGCCTAACATGATACGGCTACCGATGGCTTAAAGCCAATTATTCTAATTATGGCTTTGCGCCAACCTACATATGGATCTGTGCCAACCTGATTATGGCTATGTGCCAAACGTATTTGCCTAAGGCTATATGCCAATATATGATTATTGATGACTCTGTGTCGATCACATTAACCCAGGGTTGTGTGCCGATTATGTTACTCTAGTTGAGGACTATGTGCCTAACATAATACAGTTATCGATGGCTTTGTGCCATTGTGCCATTCTGCTTACGGCTTCCAACCGTCCTGTTATTTGGCAGTATTGCTGTGATGTTTACGGCTATGTGCTGTCTTGTTTACGGCTATGTGCTATCCTGACTACAATGTTGAGCTGTCCTGTTGACTTAGTGCTGCAATCGGTGCTAAGCTTGGTGTGTTGGCTGGGTGGGTCGATTTTATCCCCACATGGTGTGCTGGTTGGTAGAGGTGGTGTGTTGGTTGGATTGGGCTGGTAATCTATCTGTATATCTGCATATGATACTGATTCTATAATGGGCTCTAGCCCAGGCTGATTCTAAATTCTGTATTACACACTGATTTTTCATAAACTCACCCTGTTTATTAACTGTGCAGGTAATCCCCAGCATTAGGAGGATCGGTGCTGTGAGGGACTCGGAGGTGGCCACACAACTGCTATTGTTTCCGACTTTCTTTTAAGTTATCTATTTTCAAGTACTTATATTTGATCTGGGTTGTAACAAGGCCTCTTTTAATTTCTGGTTCTAAATTTGGAATTTTATATACCGTTTTATAATTGCTAGAGTAGAACATGGTTTCTTTTCCAAAACAATAACTGTTTTTCAAAATATCACGTTTCCGTAAAAATTTAAACTAAGCTTCCGCACCAAATAAAGTTTTAAAGGTAATAATGTTTTATAAGAGAATGACTTTTAATAAACCAATGGAAATGAGGTTTTCACAAGTTTTAAAATGGCCAGAGGTTTTAAATAGTAAGAAGGGTTTTCAATGAGAACATGGTTTTCGAAAAAAACTTCAATGTGACACGCCAGATTTCGGCCATAGCGTCTAGGCCGGGTTTAGGATGTTACATAAATGCAATTAGAAATCCTGCCCAGCCAGCCCCTACACACCACTACGTCTACCCTTACACACCATGTGGAGATAAAATCAACCCACCCATCCCTACACACCAAAAATAGCACTGATTGCGGCACTAAACAGAAATTACAGCAGAACTGCCGGTATAGTACACTTCCTCCAATCATAACCACCCATCCCCATGCAACATATCATAATATCATGCATGTATGCAACATATATAAAATGACATGCTCAATACAGTCACACATCTCATAAGGGCATAATAGTCATTTACCTCAAAGGGGTATAACAGACTGTAACAGCCCGATTTAGACCCTAATCGGAACGGCGGTCTTGGGACCACAAATTTGAGTCAGAAAAATAATTTAAAATTTATTTTCTGTGTTTATTATGTGTGGCTTAGCATGTGTGAAATTTTCGTGATTTAATTTTGTCATTTAGGTGCCCGATTAAATAAAAGGACTTAATCGCGTAAAATGAAAACTTGATAGCTTAATGTGTGAGGACTGAATTGTTAATGTCTTTTTAATATGAAGCTTTTATGTTGTAATTGGGCCATTATTAAATTGGGTGGACGGCTAAGGACATATTAAACGTGATAGTATAATTTTATAATAAAGGTTAAAATAGTAAATTGAAAAACATGATATAATATATCATATTATAACATAATAAAATTATTTTGTTCATTATCTTCTTCATTGCCAAAACTAAACAAAAGAAAATGAAATAAAAAGAGCTAGGGTTCGGCCATCTTTAAAGCTTAATCAAGGTATGAGTTTAGCTCGATTTTTGATAATTTCTACGTTTTTTAGATCGTTGCTTCGAGTACTACAAAACCCATGCTTAAATATTTTATTTTGGTGAATATTTTGAGCTATGCCATTGATTAGAGCTTGTGGTTTTTGTTTTTTGATGATAAAATATGAAAGATATGTTTTAGATGAACATGTTTTGTTTTGGAGTTTTTGATGATTTTGAGTAATTAGAACTAAATTGCAAAAGTAATAATTTGAGGGACTAAAATGTGAAATAAATGAAATATATGGATTTGCATGAGGGTGGGTAAAATTTGGCCCAGCATGGGTATGCTGAAATTTTGTATATTTTGTGTTTTGTGCAATAGGGACTAAATTGTAAAAAGTGTAAATGTTAGGGGTAAAATGGTAATTTTCCCATTTATGTGTTTTTGGACTAAATTGAATGAAAATATGTCTGAATGAGCTTAATTTGACTATGTATTGATCAAGAACTAAAGAAATCGGATTTGGATTGGGGGAAAACGAAAGTTGGCGATTAGCTGTCATGCTCCGTTTTGTATCGTCCAAGGTAAGTTTATAAGCAAATAGACGTATTTAATCTTAATTAAATGCTAAATATACATGCTAAAATGAAATTTATGAAATTATATGTGCTATGGCTGAATATGAATTAGCTAGGTTTCTGTAATTCCGAATTCGATCCAATAGAGTTACGACGTCTAAAGTCCCCGTATGAACCTTAGGAATAGTTAGGATACATATGTCATGACATAGGATTCTGATATATGTGTGCGAGTAAGACCATGGCATTGATATGTGATTCCGATATATGTGTGCGAGTAAGACCCTATCTGGGACAGTGGCATAGATATGTGATTACATGTAAGACCACGTCTGGGACGTTGGCATTGTACGATATGTGTGATTATCTGAGTGTCCTATCCAATTTCGAATGGTTCATCGGGCAAAGGTAAATCGAGTTCAAAAGTGTAAAATGAGCTATATGTCAGGTATGAATTAACTTGTTATCTATTTGAGGTAAGGTAAGTAAGTATCTTAGTTATTTTTTGTAAATCTTGTAAGATGTAAATGAACAAAATATGTGTATGTGATTTGTGTATTTGGCCTTGCGAATGAGTAACTTGTATGTTATAAATAATCCTTAAATATGGGAATATGTGATGTGGTTTGTTCGGTTACATAACTGATAGGTGTATATGAAATTATATTGTGATATATGAGCTTATGAAATTGTGAGTATGTGAACTAGGTTTGTAATGTTGTTTGGCTTGGGTAGTTGAATGATAATATGTAAATTTGACTATATAAGCAATAGGCCAAGGTGACATATATTAAAGAATGCATGTTTATATCATATAAATTTATTATGTTTGGATCCAAATGTATTAGGATAATATAATTTGGTTTAGTTAATTATGTTGTTAACAACATTGGGACGTACATTTGCTTATGACTTACTAGGCTATAAAAAGCTTACTCTATATATATGTGTCTTTCTGTTTTATAGATTTTTGGATTCGAGTTTCGAGCTCGGGGATCGTCAGCGGAGTCATTCACACTATCAGCCGGCTTCAGTATTTCATAAGTTGCATTTTGGAATTATGGCATGTATAAGCTGGATCATATTTTGAAAATGCCAAATGTTGGTTATGTATATGAGCCATGCCAAAATGGAAAAACTTTTATTTTTAAATTTGGTTATATTAGGTTCGGTTTATGTTGACTTTGGTTTTATAGTTACATGCCATGTATGTATAACGTTTGTGTTAGGTACCACGTGCTTTGAAAATAGTTTGCTTATCATGCCTAAATTCAGTTTTATATGCTCTGGGTTAAATGTTCATTGAGCTTGGTTGTTGATAAATATTGTATATGCTTTATGGATAAAATTTTGGTCGAATGTTTGGTATACATTTTATGTTAAATGTGATCTTTATTTTAAGTAAGTTGCACAGATTATATATGTACATCATTAATAGGTTCGGCTATGGTATAATGTATTGAAAGTATATATAATTGCATGAGGTAGATTCAGTGTCTACTAATGGACTATATTAATGTTATGTTTGATGCTTGGTTTACTTATTTTGGTAATTAGACATAGTGGAACTTGGATTTGTATAAGAAGATTAGTCTAATTTTTTTTAAAGGTTATTTTTGTATTAGTATGCGGTTATAATATGTTAGTTGAATTCTTACATGTCTCTATAGGTATATATATATGTGCTTATATTTTGGTTAATGTGTATATATGCATGGTTGTATAGATTGGTGAGTTATTTGCAAATTTATGAAGGTGTATAAATGAATTATGTGGGCTGAATAGGTAAAGAATGAAATGGGTTATTACATATATAACTGAATATATTTATATGTAAAAAAAATGAATTTCATATGTGTCTATATGTTAATGACGCATAAGTGATTATAAAGGGTAATTATGGAATTTGTTCATTTAACGTTTAAAATTTGTATATGTACATGACTTATATAAAATAAGTTTGTTATTCAATTAATGAAATTATTGATTTGTTATATGTTCAGTATGAATAAATTTTGTTTTGTTATATGTTGGATCATGTTTTAACTTTGCTACGTGGTAATATGATTTAAGATTTAACAATAGATTAAGTTATGAGCATAGATATAATTGTATATTATTTAATGATAAAATTATGATTTATATTTTATTTAACATTTGTACATAAATATGAATATGACTTGTGTGGAAGTGCAGTATTGTGTTTTAGTCCAGTAATGCCTCCGATCCTAAACTGGCGACGGATACGAGTTAGGGGTGTTACATTTGATTGGTATCAGAGCTACAGTTTAGTCAGTTTAGGACTAACGTAGCATGTGTGAGTCTAGCTATACATGTCATATTATATACTGCGATAGTGTGATGACTTCTGACATTTGAAAATGTGTTTTCGTATTGTAAATGGATCTCAACAGAGCTGTAGCTGATAATGTCGAGAGTGTAGCGTCGGCTCCCATGCAAGGGACAACGCTGGTTGATTCTTGACCTGTAACACCCCTTACCCGTACCCGAGCCCGGAACCAAGTACGAGGCGTTACCAGACTTGTACTCGAACAATTTCGGTTAATACGAGTTATAAAATTTTGTTCCAATTTGAAACTATTCAAACATCTTAGTGTCCCTATTATGGGCCTACGACGCCCAAATCATACATTGAAAAGGGTCCTGGGCTAGAACGAGAACTTGAGAATGTTCTTAGAAAATTTTCTAGGATAAGCCTCACACGTCCGTGTGGAGGCAATGCACAGACCCGTGTGCTTTGGGACACGCCCGTATCCTACACCTGTGTTGAATTTCTAAAAATTATTTTCCATTTCGAACCTACAAGGGTTTTTACACGGCCAAGCACACGCTCGTGTCCCTAGCCCGTGTCATTCACACGGCCTAGACACGCCCGTGTGGTTGCCCGTTTCCAAAAACTCTAGCATTCTCTTTATGACGTCAGGATGCATTTAGGGGCACATGGCCAAGACACACGCCCGTGTGCTAGGACCTGCCCTCCACACGGTTGAGACACACGACCGTGTCTCTATCCATGTGTTTACTACCATGCATTTGACTTAAAATTTTTATGTACAGGGGACACACGGCCATACCACACACCCATGGGGAGATCCGTGTGCACAAACGGCCTAGACGCACGCCCTTGTGTCTACCCGTGTCGACCTTGTTAGGCTATTTTCCAAGCCTTTGGTCACCATCAATCAACCCCATACACTTATAGGTTCCCATAGTACATAACAAGGCCTAATTATACATCTTGAATGACCTTAACAAACCTCATTGCATGTAAACCTCATCTCATTGGTTTTACACATGCTAGGTTATTCCCTTTGTATTAAGGATTTCTGTGCCTTGAAATACTTTTAAGATTGGCTCATTATTATTACTCATTACCAATTATGACCTAGTCATCCCATGTGATTTGGTCACATTACATGTATGGAAATGTGGTAGGCCATATTTCATCCTTACTAGCACAATTGAACATAAACATGCACAAATTTGTAGGTCATAACCTACATCAACGTGAGCCAATTCCCGTGGCCATATACAAGTGAACATGTATACCTTTCCAAGCCTTCATATTGGCAAATCAAATGACACATATAACAAAATAAACAAAAGACCTATACATGTAATTGATCAAAATAAAAGAATCTATATACCAAAGCTGGACAAGATGATAGTGTGTTGAATCTCTGACCATTTTCCAATCTTTACGAGCCCTCGAGCTCTGAAAGATAGGAAAAGAGAGGGTAAGCATTTACATGCTTAGTAATCCCAAATAACTAGAAAGTAAACTTACCGATTAATTAGTATGCAACCATATTAGGCAATAAGACCAACAAGAACGGAATGGTTTCCCTATCACATGCACTCAATCAACAAGATAGTCACATAACAATGCACCATGTAACTTGTCTAAGATGGGCTCATCATTCAACATTTTCTTTTTTATATGTCATATTAATCATATTGAGTTTCCTAGAAATCTTGATGGATTACCCATTTACCGTCAAGTCATAAGAGCGATCATCTCATGTACGCACTCCCACGAACCTCGCATCTTACGGCAGGATTACCAGTCCAGGCTAAATCCCCAGCAATATCATCCCTTATAACGACAGACACCCTTAATGAACTCGGATCTAAATTACTAGTCCAGGCTAAATTTAAACCCTAATCGGATTACCTGTCCGGGCTAAATCCACAATGCACACGTATTCTTCAAGAGGCTCGATCACTAAAGGACCACCCATCCAGGCTAGATCCTTCCTATATTTGAGATCAAAGGATTATCCGTCCAGGCTAAATCTTTTTTGCAACACATGTAGGATCTCAAGTCACATGTAAATCATGGTTTACCCATCGAACTTCCTTTCTAACCTTAACCGCGACATTTATCATAATGTCATTATTAATAACACATATCATGGATTTTCATGCCATCATCAAATACAATATTCATACATTCATAAAACATGCAACTAGGTATATTATGAGTTTACTTTAAGTTATTCGAACTTACCTGGTATTTGTCTCGATTTCGAGTTTCGGTTATTATGAAACCTTTCATTTTCCTCGATCGACCTCCGAAATTTGTTCCTCAAGGTCTATAACAATAAAAATGAATCATTAGTACCTCACAATAAAAATGATCGTTTTGCCCCTAACCTTTCACATTTTTACGATTTAATTCCTAGGCTCGTATAATGAAATGCATGCAATTTCTACCTTACCCAAGCCTAGCCGAATGTTTTTCCCTCTTATGGCAGCCCACAATTTTCCATTATTTAACATTTCTACCAAATATTTTAGACCTTTTGCAAAAATGTAGGTTTTTTCATGAAAATCACCTAGGAAAAGATGTTTAACATGCATCCAACTTTCATATTCCTCCATAAAACATCAAAGAATAAACATGTCACACATGGGTCACTTTGCAAACATGAACCCTAACTTAAAATATGGGTAGAAATGGAGAGAGTAAGCTACCGGGATTTCAAAAATAAAAAGAACATTAAAAACAGGGCTTGAGAGCACTTACTTTTGAGCTTGAAAATGTTGAAAACCCTAGCTATGGAGGGCTTGAGAATTTCGGCTGGATGAGGGAGAAGAATAGCTAATTTTTGCCTTCATTTTCTCATTTTATTTCATTAATTAGCCAAATGACCAAAATGGCCTTAAGCTATTTCTTTAAAATTTCATCCATACATGTCTATTTTTGTCCAAAAACTTAGAAATTGGAAAAAATTTCTCTTTAAGACCTTCTAATTAATAATCTAAAACAATTTTATACATATTGATTCTAGTATCCATGTTTTACAATTTATTCGATTTGGTTCTTATTTTCCAATTGGACACCTTACTCATAAAATTTCTTCATGAAACTTTAGCACATGCATATTCTCATATTCTAGACCTCATAATAATCATAAAATAAATATTTCAACATTGAATTTGTGGCCTCGAAACCACTATTCCGACTAGGCCCTATTTCAGGATGTTACATTTTTCCCCTCTTAGGGACTTTCATCCTCGAAAGTCTTACCAGTAAACAGGTTCGGATATTGGCTTCTCTTGGTGTCTTCTGGCTCCCACGTAGCCTCTTCCACACCATGTCGATGCCATAAGACTTTTACCAAAGCCACATCTTTATTTCTCAGCAGTTTAACCTTATGAGCTAAAATCTTGACTGGTTCTTCACCAGAAGTCATGTCCGGTCTAATTTCAATCTCCATTGGTGAAATCACATGAGAGGGGTTTGATCAATATCGTCTTAACATAGATACATGAAACACGTTATGAATCTTTTCCAGTTCGGGAGGCAATGCCAAATGATAGGCTAATGGTCTAACTCTTTTAGTGATCTCATATGGTCAGATAAATCGCAGACTTAGTTTGCCCTTCCAGTGAAATCTCAACACCTTTTTCCATGGAGATACTTTCAAGAATACTCCATCTCCAAGTTGGAACTCAATCTCTTTTCTTTTCAGATCAGCATATGACTTTTGCTTATCCGATGCCGCTTTTAAATAGTCACGTATCACTTTAACCTTTTCTTCAGTTTCATTAATTAGATCAACTTCATGGATCTGACTCTCCTTGAGTTCTGTCCAATACAATGGAGTTCGGCACTTTCTTCCATACAAGGCCTCATAAGGTGCCATCTTCAAACTTATTTGAAAACTGTTGTTGTAGGCGAATTCTACCAATGACAGGTATATTTCCCAGCTACTCTGAAATTCAAGGATGCAATATCGCAACATATCCTCAAGAATCTGAACTGTCCACTCAGATTGGCCATCGGTCTGTAGGTGGAAAGCGGTACTAAAGCTTAACTTTGTAACTAAGGCTTCTTGTAACTTTTCCCAGAATCTCGAAGTGAATCTCGGGTCTCTGTCTGAAATAATTGATAACGGTACCCCGTGTAATCTCACAATCTCAGATATATACAAGTTAGCCAACTTATCAAGTGAATAATCTGTCATTACCGAAATTAAATGAGCCGACTTTGTCAACTTATCATCCCAACTCATATAGCATCTTTCTTTTTCGGGGTCAATGGTAATCCTGTCACAAAGTCTATAGTAACTCTGCCCCACTTCCATTCGGGGACCATTACAGGTTGTAACAAACTTGAAGGTACTTGATGTTAAGCTTTGACTTGCTGACATATTAATCATTTCGATACAGATTTGGAGATATCTCTCTTCATACCGTCCCACCAGTACATTTTCTTCAAATCATTGTACATCTTAGTACTTCCTGGATGAATAGAAAAACGGCTATCATGTGCTTCTTGCAAAATTCTCTGAATAATTTCATCGTTCCTCGGTACAAAAACTCTATCTTTGAATATTAAACATCCATCAGGACCAATCTAAAAGTTTGCGACTCACATTGAGTTCTTTTAGCTTGCAGGTCATTATCATTAGTCTGAGCATCATAAATTTCCTAAAGAAATGTCGGCCTAGCCCTTAGCTTTGCCAAGTCTGAACCATCATCAAACAATGCCAATCGAGTGCCATGGCCATCAGTACAAACAAGGATTTTCTACTTAACGCGTCAGCGATCACATTCACATTTCCAGGGTGGTAATAGATGATCAGCTCATAGTCTTTAATTAATTCTAACGATCTTCGTTGTCTCAGATTCAATTCTTTTTGAGTTAGAAAATACTTCAAACTCTTGTGGTCTGTAAATATACGACAAGTCTCATCATATAAGTAATGCCTCCAAATTTTCAAAGCAAAATCAATGGCGGCAAGCTCTAAGTCGAGCGTCAGATAATTCTTCTCGTGTGGCTTCAAATGCTGTGAAGCATAGGCTATCACCTTGCCATCTTGCATAAGTACACAACCTTGTCCATTTAAGGATGTACCACTATAGACCACAAATTCTTTTCCTGACTCGGGCAATACTAGAATAGGGGCTTCAGTTAGCAATGTCTTCAACTTTTCAAAACTTTGCTGACACTTTTCTATCCATTCAAACTTAACGTCTTTCTATAGCAACCTCGTTATTGGAGTCGCTATCATGGAGAATCCTTTCATAAATCTTCAGTAGTAACTGGCTAAACCTAAAAAGCTTCTAACCTCAGTTACATTTTTAGGTGGTTTCCATTCAACAATAGCAGAGATCTTACTTGGATCAACTCAGATGCCTTCACCCGAAACAATATGACCCAGAAACCCTACCTCTTGGAGCCAAAACTCACTCTTGCTAAACTTAGCATACAATTGCTTTTCCCGTAAGGTCTGCAACACAGTTCTTAGATGCTTCGCATGCTCTGTCTCATCCTTAGAATAAATTAAAATGTCGTCAAGGAACACAACGATAAACTTGTCCAAGTATGGCCAAAATATCCCATTCATTCGGTCCATGAATACGACTGGTGCATTTGTTAACCCAAACAACATGACAAGAAATTCATAGTGGCCATACCTTATTCTGAAAGCTATCTTAGGCATGTCCCATTCCTTGACTCGCAACTGATAGTAGTTGGATCTCAGGTCCATCTTATAGAAAACAGTGGCTCCCCTCAACTGGTCGAACAATCATCGATCCTTGGCAAAGGATACATATTCTTGATAGTTACCTTATTTAGTTGCCGATAACCTATACATAGTCTCATTGAACCATCTTTCTTCGTTACAAATAATACGGGAGCACCCCAAGTCGAAAAACTCGGCCTTGCAAAACCTTTATCCGTCAGCTCTTGCAACTGTACTTTTAACTCTTTCAGCTCAGTTGGTGCCATTCTATATGGAGCAATAGAAATAGGAGTTGTTCCTGGCACTAGCTCAATACCAAACTCTATCTCTCTTTTAGTAGGCAATCCGAGTAATTCCACCGGGAACACGTCTGGATATTCACATACTATTGGCACGGACTCAATCTTCAACTCAGTTTCCTTAGTGTTTAGAAAAAAAGCAAGGTAGGCTTCGTACCCTTTTCTCATATATCTCTGAGTCATCATTGAGGTAATTTGTGACAGCCCAAAATTGACCCTAGTCGGGAAGTGGTTTCGGGACCGCTAAACCGAGTCACCGAAAGGTTTGAATGTGATGTTTATTATCTAGAATATGTAATCATGAATGTGTGAAAATTTCAAGCTTCGATTTAGTCGATTGCATGTGAATTTAGTCAATAGGACTAATATGAGAAAATTTTAAAATGTGATAGGTCAATGCATGAGGACCTATTAGTGCATGTGGAAGAAAAAGGGGACTTGCATGTCAAATTCCCCCTCCCTAATATGTAGTGGCCGGCCATGCTATGGGTGGAAACATGTCACCAACATGTTGTGTTAGTGATGTATGGTAAGGAAAATAAAATATTAAGCATGATAATTAAAATAAATTAAAGAAAGGAATTAAACAATGAAAAGGAAGGGTGATGAAAAAAAAATGGTCTCATCCATACCCCCCCCTTGTTGCCGTGAGTTGAGGAAAGAAAACAAAAAAATGTGTGTTCATTCTTGAACACCTTTGGCCGAATAGAGGAAAGAAAGGAAGGGGAAGAGCTTGAGAAAATCGGCTATGGTGGTTTGCTAGACTAAGGTATGTTTGATGTTGTTCTTGAGTTGCATGCATGTTTTAGTAGTTGACTTGAGTTCTAAAAACCCATGGTTCAATTTTGTGGATTGATGATGATTTTGTGTTTTGCCATTGATGAGTGCTTGAGCTTTTTGATAGTTGTTGATGAAAAGTGAAAGATATGTTAAAGATTAATATGTTTTGTGTTGAAGTTTTTGGTGATTTTGAGTAGTTGGGGCTAAATTACAAAAACAAATTTTTGAAGGACTCAAAGGTGAAATAAATGAGATGTATGGACTTATATGGGCACTAGGAAGATTCGGCCCTTAAGGAGTGTGACCAAACTTTGTGTATTTTGTGTTTTGTGGAATAAAGACTAAATTGTGAAAGTGCGAAATGTTAGGGGTAAAAATGTAATTTACCCATTTATGCGTTATTAGACCAAATTGAATGAAAATATGTTAAATTAAGGCTTGGCAAGCTAGCTATTAAGGTGAAATGCTAATGTTAGTATTTGATTCGGTAATAATCTGTTTGGGGACAGCAGCAGTAAGGTGATTTTGGAAAATCGCCATAATTTGTAGGAGTTGAATTAGAAGCTGAGTGAATTATGCCATTAAAGCTTGAAGAGTCTATTTTCTTACAAAAGAAACTATGAAAACAAAAGAGTTACCGATCTTGAGATATTTGAAGTATTGTGGGGCTGAGTCAAAATGACTACTAGATTCCCTGTTCTGTATTTAGAAAATCATTATAAATTGTACAAAAATGATTATAAGATAAAATTTATATGCTTAGACTTCTTAATGAGTCTAGTTTCAAATGAGATCAAATAAAACACATTTTGAATTCTGTAAAATGAGAAATTTGATTCGTAGTGAAGAGTGGTCAGAATAGTCAAACAGTGAAACAGGGGAAACTTTAAGAAAAATCTGGTATTGATTGGCCAAGCCAAAAATTCTGAAAATTTTATGGATGGAAGATATACGAGTCTATATTCAGGGAAAATTAACGGCTAGTGATTTGGAGTTTTGTAGCTCCAGTTATAAACAATTTACCGACTACTGCTCAGGAAAACAGCTCGTAGTGAATATGTGATTTTGTTGTAAACATTAATGAAAATTTGCCAATGAGTTATTTATTGACTATTATAAAGCTTACTATAAGCTATGTGTGTGAAAGTCAAATCAATATATATATTATTCTGAAAGTAATACTTGAATAGTCGATTAATGACTATTTTAAATTATTGATTTGGCTCAAGGAGTTAAAGGAGGTGAATCGAGCAAAGGCAAAGAAAAGGGTTATCGAGTAGTCGAGTTGGAACCGTCTTACCCAACACGAGGTAAGTCATTAAGCATGTAGTTGGTATTATTTCAATGGTCATAATGTTTATGTATTGATGCTGAATGGAATGAATAAATATACATATATATATATGTGCATGTACGTATGTGATGATGAAATTGTTGAAAGAAAGAAAAGAGGTAAGATGTACTGAGTTGTTGATCTCGGCACTAAACGTGCGGGATAACCATTTATGACCATGAGATTGGCGCTAAGTGCGCGGGATTAAATTGTACAGCACTAAGTGTGCGATTTGACTATGTTGCACTAAGTGTGCGAAATGAATATGATGCACTAAGTGTGCGAACTGACCATGCGGCACTAAGTGTGCGAGTTTGACTATGTAGCACTAAGTGTGCGATTTGATTACGTAGCACTAAGTGTGCGAGTTGATTATATAGCACTGAGTGTGCGGACTCAATATACATTCGTGAATCATTATGGACACTATGTGTGCGACACTATTGAGTCGATCGCGGACAGCGGATCGGGTAAGTGTCTTGAGTACATGGCTAATAGGTGCTATGCTTATACTTGGTGTTGAGCTCGGTAAGTTTGAACCTATGTGACAAATATACTTGAAGTCACGTACATAAAATTTATCGTAGGATGGGTGAAAGGCCGTTTAGTCGTTTGATTGTAACAAAAATAAATTGATTTATGAAAATGCTTCAATGTCCTATTGATGAGTATATGGAATGTGAATGCATGAATTGATATGAAATTGAATTGATAGGTTGGAGGAACTATGGTATGGTTCGGAATGGATGGAGTAATTAGCCTCGTTCCATTTTGTTTTCTCTTGTGATAACGTTATTGATGGATGGTAGTGCATAGCTTATGACTTACTGAGTTATAAACTCACTCGGTGTTTCCTTGTCACCCATTATAGGTTGCTTGGACTCATCTATTTTTGCGTGGTCGGGCCGTCATCGAAGTCATCACACCGGATAGCAAGTTTTGGTACTTTCTTCTTAGTTGGCTTAGAAGAACATTTTGGCATGTATAAGCTATTACGTTGTGTTTGAACTTTGGCATGTAAACTTTAAGCCATGCAAAAATGGCACGAATGTTCGATTGAGTTGGATCAAGGGTAGGCATGAAATGAACCTAGTTACTTTCGTAACAGATGCTGGCAGCAGCAGTGTCATGAGATTGAAAAATCACTAAAAAATAGTAGGAGTGGAATTAATTGATGAATAAATTATGTAAGCGAAGCTCGATGAGTCTGTTTTCATGAGGAAGTAACGAAAAGATCATATGGGCAGTATATTAAGAGATAATCAGATTTTTGTGGGACAGGGCCAGAACGGTTTCTGGATTCCCTGCTCCGACTTTGGAAATTCATTACAAATTAACCAGAGATAATTAGGGGTCGTACCATATATGTACAGATTCCTCTCTGAGTCTAGTTTTCATAGAAACAAACGGCATCAGTATTGAAGCCCCGTGCAGGGAGATATTCAAGTCGTAATGGGCAAAGGTCAGTGTAGTCGACCCCTGCAACTTGGGAGATTTTGACTAATAAACTGTACTAATTGGCCCAACCAAAAATTCTAGAAAAAAATACATAGATGGGCACATGAGTCTAGTTTCTGGGAAAAATTACGAAACTGATTTTCGAGTTACGAAACTCAAGATATGATTTTTAAAACGACTAGTACACAGATTGGGCAGTGTCTGGAAAATAAATTTTATAAGGGGTTAAAGTCAGTTAACACCTCGTGTTCGACTCCGGTGTCGGTTTCGGGTTCGGGGTGTTACATTTTATTGGTATCAGAGCTATGGTTTAGTCGGTTCTAGGACTACCATAGCGCGTATGAGTCTAGCTATACATGCCGAATGTTAATGTTTAAATGTGTGATGACTTCCGACGGTTGAAATGTTTTTGTTTTGATTAGTAAATGGACCCCGGTGAAGAAAGAACCCTAGCGGATGACGTTGAGAGCGTAGCGGCTGCTCCTGCACAAGGGACGCCGCCTGTTGAACCTCAGTCATCTGCGAATAATCAAGGTGAGGGGGCTAAACAAGCCTTCTTTACCATGATGAATGAGTGGGTCGCGCAATATGCCCGAACCAACCCGGCTGTCCAACAATTCCCGAATTTGAATAATCCACCCCAAGAGCCTGTAATGCCATCAGTCGCTGATCCTGTGAGGCTGAGTAAGCCACCTGTAGACTTGATTAGGAAGCGTGGGGCCGAGGAGTTCAAGGCCATAGTAACTGATGATGCCGAAAGGGCCGAGTTCTGGCTAGATAACACCATTCGGGTGTTCGATGAATTGTCATGCACACCCGACGAATGTCTAAAATGTGCTGTATCTTTGTTGCGAGACTCAGCCTACTATTGGTGGAGGACCTTGATTTCCATAGTCCCGAACGAGCGAGTAACTTGGGACTTCTTTCAAATGGAATTCCTGAAGAAATTTATTAGCCAACGGTTCATTGATCAGAAACGTAAGGAGTTCTTGGAACTCAAGCAAGGCCGTATGACTGTATCTGAATACGAACATGAATTCGTAAGACTCAGTAGGTATGCCCGGGAGTGTGTAGCTGACGAGGTTGCTATGTGCAAAAGATTCGAGGAAGGATTGAATGAAGATTTAAAGCTACTAATGGGTATTTTGGAAATAAAAGAATTCGTAACACTAGTCGAACGAGCCTGCAAGGCGGAAGAACTTGGAAAGGAGAAGAGGAAGGCTGAATTTGAAGCTAGGGATTATCGTAAGAGATCGACGGGTAAAGCTCCGTTCTCAGCTGTAAAGAAGTTCAGGGAGGACATTAAGAAGTCGAGGGCGACTGCGGGAATTTCCATCAGGGCAAGACCATCGATGGGCTCCCGAGCTACTTCGGTAGCTAGTGTGGGCAATAATCGTCACGAGAAACCTGAATGTCCCCAATGTGGAAGACGACACCTAGGTGAATGTTGGGGCAAGTCTACTAGCAGGGTCTGTTACGGATGCGGTTCGAAGGACCACTTCATTAGAGATTGCACGGAGCTGGATGAGAAGAATAAGATTCAAGGTGCAAGACCTAGTGGAGTGACATCTAGAGGTAGACCACCGAGAATTTTAGGAGGCAGGGGTGGTAGTCAGAGGGGGGCCTCTGATACGGCCGATCGAGCCGAGAACCGTACTCCTGCAAGAGCATATGCCATTCGCGCACGAGAGGAGGCATCCTCCCCCGACGTCAGCACTGGTACCTTCACTCTCTTTGATACTAATGTGATTGCATTGATTGACCCTGGTTCTACTCATTCATATGTATGCGAAACCTTAGCAACCAGTAAGACTCTACCTGTCGAGTCTACTGAGCTCGTAATTCGAGTATCAAACCCTTTGGGTCAATGCGTACTTGTTGATAAAGTGTGTAAGAGATGCCCTCTAATAATCCGAGAATCCTGTTTTCTGGCCGATTTGATGCTTTTGCCGTTCGACGAGTTTGATGTTATTTTTGGTTTGGATTGGTTAACCGCGCATGATGAGGTTGTGAATTGCAAAAGCAAGACTATCGATTAGAGGTGCGCAAATAACGAAATAATCCGAGTTGAGTCTGCGGACTTAAGGGGGTTGCCAGCTGTAATATCAGCAATGTTGGCCCAGAAATATGTAAGGAAAGGGTGCGAAACGTACCTCGCGTATGTACTTGATGACAAGAAGTTAGAAAAGAAACCCGAATCGGTGCCGGTGGTTTGTGAATACCCGGATGTTTTTCCTGAAGAGTTACCGGGTTTGCCACCTGTTCGGGAGGTAGAGTTTGGTATTGAGCTTGTACCTGGAACTACGCCAATTTCGATCGCTCCGTATCGTATGGCACTAACCGAGTTAAAAGAGTTGAAAGCTCAGTTGCAAGAATTGACGGATAGAGGTTTCGCTCGACCGAGTTTCTCACCTTGGGGTGCACCAGTATTGTTCGTGAAAAAGAAGGACGGAACCATGAGGTTGTGCATTGACTATCGTCAACTGAATAAAGTGACGATAAAGAATAAGTATCCGTTACCGCGTATTGATGATTTGTTCGACCAACTGAAGGGAGCCTCAATGTTCTCAAAAATAGATCTGAGATCGGGCTATTATCAGTTGCGAATTCGAGAATCGGACATACCCAAAACTGCCTTCAGGACGAGATATGGTCACTACGAGTTCTTAGTGATGCCGTTTGGGCTCACTAATGCCCTTGCGGTGTTTATGGATTTGATGAATCGGATCTTCAGGCCGTATTTGGATCGGTTCGTAGTTGTGTTTATTGATGACATCTTGGTCTATTCAAGAGATGAGACCGAACATGCTGAGCATCTGAGGCAAGTGTTGCAAACTTTGCGGGATAAGCAGTTATATGCTAAGTTCAGTAAGTGTGAGTTCTGGTTAAGAGAGGTTAGCTTCTTGGGTCATGTGGTGTCCGCATCGGGTATTCGAGTTGACCCGAGCAAATTTCAGTCATACTTAACTAGAAGCCTCCGAGAAGTGTTACCGAAGTCCGGAGCTTTCTAGGGCTCGCCGGTTATTACCGACGATTTGTCAAAGGTTTCTCGATGATAGCCACACCAATGACGAAGTTACTTCAAAAGGATGTTAAGTTCGAATGGACGGAGAAATGTCAGAAAAGCTTCGATCAACTGAAAACTCATTTGACTGAAGCTCCAATTTTGGTGCAACCCGAATCGGGTAAAGAGTTTGTCATTTATAGTGATGCATCCCTACTTGGGTTGGGTTGCGTATTGATGCAAGAAGGTCGAGTTGTGGCCTATGCGTCGAGACAATTGAAGCCACACGAGAGAAATTATCTGACCCATGATCTCGAACTAGCCGCCATTGTGTTTGCATTGAAAATATGGCGACATTATTTGTTTGGTGAGAAGTGCCATGTGTTTTCAGATCACAAAAGTCTCAATATTTGATGACTCAACGAGACTTGAATCTGCGACAAAGACGTTGGCTTGAGTTGTTGAAAGATTACGAGCTTGTCATTGATTACCACCCGGGAAAGGCTAATGTGGTTGCGGACGCCTTAAGCCGGAAATCACTGTTTGCTTTGCGAGCGATGAATGTACACTTGTCTGTTCTACCTGACAATGTGTTAGTAGCTGAATTAAAAGCCAAACCATTATTGACTCATCAAATTCGTGAAGCTCAGAAAGTCGATGATGAATTGGTTGCAAAACGAGCTGAGTGTGTTCCAAACAAGGAATCGGAGTTTCAGATTGATGATGATGGTTGTTTGAGGTTTAGAAGTCGTTTGTGTGTTCCAAGGAATTCGGAACTCATTCCGATGATTCTGAACGAAGCCTATTGTAGCCGAATGTCAATTCACCCGGGGAGCACGAAAATGTACAACGACTTGAAACGTCGGTTTTGGTGGCATGGTATGAAACGAGACATCTCCGACTTTGTTTCGAGATGTTTAATATGTCAACAAGTGAAAGCGGAACATTAAGTGCCTTCAGGGTTACTTTAGCCGATCATGATACCCGAGTGGAAATGGGACCGAGTCACAATGGACTTTGTGTCCGGACTGCCATTGTCCGCAAGTAAGAAGGATGCGATTTGGGTTGTTGTTGATAGGCTGACTAAGTCGGCTCACTTTATCCTCGTGCGTACGGATCTTTCATTGGATAAACTAGCCGAATTGTATGTCTCTCAGATTGTGAGATTACATGGAGTACCTATTTCTATCGTGTCGGATAGAGATCCGAGATTTACCTCACGATTTTGGAAGAAATTGCAAGAAGCTTTGGGTACCAAGCTGCATTTTAGCACCGCTTTTCACCCCTAAACCGATGGTCAATCCGAGCGGATAATTCAGATGCTTGAGGATATGTTGAGATGTTGCATCCTCGAGTTTAGTAGTTCATGGGAACGGTATTTACCTTTGATTGAATTCGCTTACAACAATAGTTTTCAATCAAGTATTAAGATGGCACCTTACGAGGCTTTGTACGGGCGTAAATGCCGCACACCATTGTTTTGGACTGAGCTTGGTGAAAGTAAAATTTTCGGAGTTGATTTGATTAAAGATGCCGAACAGAAAGTAAAGGCGTTATGGCTCGAACACGGGATCGAGGAAGCTACTTGGGAAACCGAGAGCTCGATGAAAGAACGATATCCAAACCTATTTACCGGTAAGATTTTCGGGGACGAAAATTTCTTAAGTGGGGAGAGTTGTGACAGCCCAAAATTGACCCTAGTCGGGAAGTGGTTTCGGGACCGCTAAACCGAGTCGCCGAAAGGTTTGAATGTGATGTTTATTATCTAGAATATGTAATCATGAATGTGTGAAAATTTCAAGCTTCGATTTAGTCGATTGCATGTGAATTTAGTCAATAGGACTAATATGAGAAAATTTTAAAATGTGATAGGTCAATGCATGAGGACCTATTAGTGCATGTGGAAGAAAAAGGGGACTTGCATGTCAAATTCCCCCTCCCTAATATGTAGTGGCCGGCCATGCTATGGGTGGAAACATGTCACCAACATGTTGTGTTAGTGATGTATGGTAAGGAAAATAAAATATTAAGCATGATAATTAAAATAAATTAAAGAAAGGAATTAAACAATGAAAAGGAAGGGTGATGAAAAAAAAATGGTCTCATCCATACCCCCCCCCTTGTTGCCGTGAGTTGAGGAAAGAAAACAAAAAAAATGTGTGTTCATTCTTGAACACCTTTGGCCGAATAGAGGAAAGAAAGGAAGGGGAAGAGCTTGAGAAAATCGGCTATGGTGGTTTGCTAGACTAAGGTATGTTTGATGTTGTTCTTGAGTTGCATGCATGTTTTAGTAGTTGACTTGAGTTCTAAAAACCCATGGTTCAATTTTGTGGATTGATGATGATTTTGTGTTTTGCCATTGATGAGTGCTTGAGCTTTTTGATAGTTGTTGATGAAAAGTGAAAGATATGTTAAAGATTAATATGTTTTGTGTTGAAGTTTTTGGTGATTTTGAGTAGTTGGGGCTAAATTACAAAAACAAATTTTTGAAGGACTCAAAGGTGAAATAAATGAGATGTATGGACTTATATGGGCACTAGGAAGATTCGGCCCTTAAGGAGTGTGACCAAACTTTGTGTATTTTGTGTTTTGTGGAATAAAGACTAAATTGTGAAAGTGCGAAATATTAGGGGTAAAAATGTAATTTACCCATTTATGCGTTATTAGACCAAATTGAATGAAAATATGTTAAATTAAGGCTTGGCAAGCTAGCTATTAAGGTGAAATGCTAATGTTAGTATTTGATTCGGTAATAATCTGTTTGGGGACAGCAGCAGTAAGGTGATTTTGGAAAATCGCCATAATTTGTAGGAGTTGAATTAGAAGCTGAGTGAATTATGCCATTAAAGCTTGAAGAGTCTATTTTCTTACAAAAGAAACTATGAAAACAAAAGAGTTACCGATCTTGAGATATTTGAAGTATTGTGGGGCTGAGTCAAAATGACTACTAGATTCCCTGTTCTGTATTTAGAAAATCATTATAAATTGTACAAAAATGATTATAAGATAAAATTTATATGCTTAGACTCCTTAATGAGTCTAGTTTCAAATGAGATCAAATAAAACACATTTTGAATTCTGTAAAATGAGAAATTTGATTCGTAGTGAAGAGTGGTCAGAATAGTCAAACAGTGAAACAGGGGAACTTTAAGAAAAATCTGGTATTGATTGGCCAAGCCAAAAATTCTGAAAATTTTATGGATGGAAGATATACGAGTCTATATTCAGGGAAAATTAACGGCTAGTGATTTGGAGTTTTGTAGCTCCAGTTATAAACAATTTACCGACTACTGCTCAGGAAAACAGCTCGTAGTGAATATGTGATTTTGTTGTAAACATTAATGAAAATTTGCCAATGAGTTATTTATTGACTATTATAAAGCTTACTATAAGCTATGTGTGTGAAAGTCAAATCAATATATATATTATTCTGAAAGTAATACTTGAATAGTCGATTAATGACTATTTTAAATTATTGATTTGGCTCAAGGAGTTAAAGGAGGTGAATCGAGCAAAGGCAAAGAAAAGGGTTATCGAGTAGTCGAGTTGGAACCGTCTTACCCAACACGAGGTAAGTCATTAAGCATGTAGTTGGTATTATTTCAATGGTCATAATGTTTATGTATTGATGCTGAATGGAATGAATAAATATACATATATATATATGTGCATGTACGTATGTGATGATGAAATTGTTGAAAGAAAGAAAAGAGGTAAGATGTACTGAGTTGTTGATCTCGGCACTAAACGTGCGGGATAACCATTTATGACCATGAGATTGGCGCTAAGTGCGCGGGATTAAATTGTACAGCACTAAGTGTGCGATTTGACTATGTTGCACTAAGTGTGCGAAATGAATATGATGCACTAAGTGTGCGAACTGACCATGCGGCACTAAGTGTGCGAGTTTGACTATGTAGCACTAAGTGTGCGATTTGATTACGTAGCACTAAGTGTGCGAGTTGATTATATAGCACTGAGTGTGCGGACTCAATATACATTCGTGAATCATTATGGACACTATGTGTGCGACACTATTGAGTCGATCGCGGACAGCGGATCGGGTAAGTGTCTTGAGTACATGGCTAATAGGTGCTATGCTTATACTTGGTGTTGAGCTCGGTAAGTTTGAACCTATGTGACAAATATACTTGAAGTCACGTACATAAAATTTATCGTAGGATGGGTGAAAGGCCGTTTAGTCGTTTGATTGTAACAAAAATAAATTGATTTATGAAAATGCTTCAATGTCCTATTGATGAGTATATGGAATGTGAATGCATGAATTGATATGAAATTGAATTGATAGGTTGGAGGAACTATGGTATGGTTCGGAATGGATGGAGTAATTAGCCTCGTTCCATTTTGTTTTCTCTTGTGATAACGTTATTGATGGATGGTAGTGCATAGCTTATGACTTACTGAGTTATAAACTCACTCGGTGTTTCCTTGTCACCCATTATAGGTTGCTTGGACTCATCTATTTTTGCGTGGTCGGGCCGTCATCGAAGTCATCACACCGGATAGCAAGTTTTGGTACTTTCTTCTTAGTTGGCTTAGAAGAACATTTTGGCATGTATAAGCTATTACGTTGTGTTTGAACTTTGGCATGTAAACTTTAAGCCATGCAAAAATGGCACGAATGTTCGATTGAGTTGGATCAAGGGTAGGCATGAAATGAACCTAGTTACTTTCGTAACAGATGCTGGCAGCAGCAGTGTCATGAGATTGAAAAATCACTAAAAATAGTAGGAGTGGAATTAATTGATGAATAAATTATGTAAGCGAAGCTCGATGAGTCTGTTTCATGAGGAAGTAACGAAAAGATCATATGGGCAGTATATTAAGAGATAATCAGATTTTTGTGGGACAGGGCCAGAACGGTTTCTGGATTCCCTGCTCCGACTTTGGAAATTCATTACAAATTAACCAGAGATAATTAGGGGTCGTACCATATATGTACAGATTCCTCTCTGAGTCTAGTTTTCATAGAAACAAACGGCATCAGTATTGAAGCCCCGTGCAGGGAGATATTCAAGTCGTAATGGGCAAAGGTCAGTGTAGTCGACCCCTGCAATTTGGGAGATTTGACTAATAAACTGTACTAATTGGCCAACCAAAATTCTAGAAAAAATACATAGATGGGGACATGAGTCTAGTTTTGGGAAAAATACGAAACTATTTCGAGTACGAAACAGATATGATTTTAAACGACTAGTACACAGATGGGCAGTTTGGAAAATAAATTTATAAGGGTAAAGTCAGTTAACACTGTGTTCGACTCCGGTGTCGTTTCGGGTTCGGGTGTTACAAATTACAACAGAGTGTACCAATTTC
>NC_053425.1:81183579-81252347 GCF_007990345.1 Gossypium hirsutum | reverse complement strand
CAATATGATGGTTTGTTCTATAGAACAGACTCAAAAAGAATATGCATTATGTATGATTCTAATTATTCTGTTAATTTTATGAATTTCCAAAGTCGGAACAGGGAATCCAAAACGTTCTGCCTGTCTACGAGAACCTGAATATCTTTAATACTGTCATATGAGTTTCGTTACTTTCCTATGAAATAGATTCATCAAGGTTGTTTAATAATTTATTCACTATTTAATTCCATTCCTACTATTTTTAGTGATTTTTCACATCCACATCACTGCTGCTGCCAGCATCTGTTTTTTTTAAGGTAACTTTACCTATTTCATGATCCTCCATGGATAATAGAGTTTGTCATACATATTCCAAAAGTGATCAGAATAACCTTCCCATGGCTACCGTTACCAACATTTCCATACTCTCGATGGACAACATACAAAACGATTATAATGCTATGATCACAGTATATTGAAGCCATTTCGCATGGCTATCCAAATTTCACAAAACCGAAGGGTACATGACCAACAACAAAGGGTAGTCCTATACATGCCATTTCAAAGTTCAACCAAATTGTACCAAAGGGGCTTTGATAGTGTGGGAGACTTCGACTTCCAAAATCCGGGGTCCGATAGCTGACGAGCCAAATCTATAAACAGAGAAACAAAGAAACGGAGTAAGCAATTTATGCTTGTAAGTTGAGCAAGGATTCCAGCACAACAAAATATAGCATTCATATAGCTAACGGATAATTTATATGCACAAATTTTCAATATCATATTACTTACATTACACCTTATGTTCATACACAAAAGATCACTTAGCCAAAGGCGGTAGCTCATTTATCGACTGAGCGAATACATTGTAGATACTATCAAAGCACAACCATACCATCTGGATTACGACGTATTAAATTTTACAGCAAATCGCTCGTCCAATCAAGCATCTTCGGTTTACCGGATAAACCACTCGCACAAGCCCTCTAACCGATATGGCACTACATAAATGCTCGGGACAGCCGGATAGTCGCTAGCACAAATCGATCTTAGTCCGGATGTAGTCTACAAAAAGCTTCGGACTAGCCGGATATCATCGAGTAACATGCACATATATCAATAAATCATGAACATTCATATTTATTTCATTACCAAAGTCAAACACAAGACACTTATCACATTACAATTCGGTCAATAGCAATATAAAGCATGATTTGATTTACTTAGAATAATCTAATCGAATCATAATTTAAGTCCCATTACTCGAAAACTTACCTCGGATGTTGTCGAACGATTCCGATGGCTATCGACCACTTTTTCCTTCCCTTTATCGGATTTAGTTCCCCTTTGCTCTTGAGCTTAATTTAACAAATAAATTGATTTAATCATTTGAGCATCGAAAAGAGGAACTCAAGGTACTTGGCCCACATATATTCATTAGACATTAAAGTCACATATGTACGGAATCATGAATCAAACTCAACACATTAGTTAATACTCTCCTTAGCCGAATTTTCTAAGTCAAGATAAAGCCTTCAATATGCTTACCTATGGCCGAACAACACATCAACCTATGTACTCATTCATGTGGCCGATTATGCATGTCTATGTTGAGGCCAATTATATACTCAATACCACACACAAATGGCATACCTTTTACTAACTAATGCATTACATATTGTAACTCAATACGCATCCATCATGTACCCATAACCGAAACACCATCATATGTAAATATATACCTTGAGATATTTATATGTCATACCAATACGTCATGTGCAAACATATATATATGTGCAAGAGCCGAATCTCAAAGTTGATTATATAAATGAACTAAATCCAAAACACAAATTACCTACCATGCAATAAGCATAAATCATACTTATGGAATACCATGCCGAAACACAAACCATACATTTCAATTTGGTCATGGTTAAACAAAGAACTTAATGTCTCACTCAAAAATGCTAAAAAGAAAATCCAAGAGTCATCAATCCACCATCACATGTATCATTAACAAGCTTCATATTTAGCATGCAATGGCATTAACACAAAATCCACCTAGGCCGAATATCATCCCCATGACATAGCAAAGATTGAACCATGGGCTAATTAGAACTCAAGCTAGCAACTAAAAACATGCATGAATCTCATGGCACAACCTCAAACATACCTTAATCTAGATACAAGTATGGCCAAACCTCCTCCTAATCCTCTTCCAAACCAAACATGAAGCAAGAACTCCTTCCTCCTTCCTTATAATTTTCGGCCAAAAGAAATGAAAAAGGATGAACAAATTTTTTTTCTTTTCTTTAACTCACGGCAATGGGGGGAACACTCACACACATTCTTTCTTTTTTTTCCATTCTTTATACCATACTCCTTATTTTATTTTCCTAACATACCTCACTAACATAACATGTTTGTGACATGTTTCACTCATAGCATGGCCGGCCACTACTAATTAGGGGGGAAATTGACATGCAAGTCCTCCCTTTTATTACATGCACTATTAGATCCTTATGATTAGCCTATCACATTTCAAAAGTGTCACACAAATCCTACTAACTGAATTCACATGCAATCGACTAAATCGAAGCTTGAAATTTTCACACATTCATAATTACATATTCTAGACAATAAATATCACATTCAAACATTTCGGTGACTCGGTTTAGCGGTCCCGAAACCACTTCCCGACTAGGGTCAATTTTGGGCTGTCACAACTCTCCCCCACTTAAGAAATTTTGTCCCCGAAAATCTTACCGGTAAATAAGTTTGGGTATCGTTCTTTCATGGCATTCTCGGTTTCCCAAGTAGCTTCTTCGACTCCGTGTTTGAGCCATAACACCTTTACTAATGGAACCCTTTTGTTTCGCAACTCTTTCACTTCACGAGCTAGGATACGAATCGGTTCTTCTTCATAACTCAAGTCAGATTGAATTTCAACTTCTGATGGATTAATCACGTGTGACGATCGGATCTATAACGTCGAAGCATCGAAACATGAAAGACGTCGTGAATCTTTTCAAGTTCAGGGGGCAAAATCAATCTATACGCAACTGGACCAACTCGTTCGGAGATTTCGTACGGCCCAATGAATCTCGGACTCAACTTGCCCTTACGGCCAAATCTGAGTACCTTTTCCAAGGCGAAACTTTAAGAAACACTTTATCTCCCACCTGATATTCAATGTCTTTTCGTTCAAATCCGCATACGATTTCTGACGATCTGTGGCTGCCTTCAGACTTTCACGGATTACTTTACTTTCTGTTCGGCATCTTTAATCAAATCAACTCCGAAAATTTTACTTTCACCGAGCTCGGTCCAAAACAATGGTGTACGGCATTTACACCGTACAAAGCCTCGTAAGGTGCCATCTTAATACTTGATTGAAAACTATTGTTGTAAGCGAATTCAATCAAAGGTAAATACGTTCCCATGAACTACGAACTCGAGGATGCAACATCTCAACATATCCTCAAGTATCTGAATTATCCGCTCGGATTGACCATCGGTTTGGGGGTGAAAAGCAGTGCTAAAATGCAGCTTGGTACCCAAAGCTTCTTGCAATTTCTTCCAAAATCGTGAGGTGAATCTCGGATCTCTATCCGACACGATAGAAATAGGTACCCCGTGTAATCTCACAATCTGAAAACGTACAATTCAGCTAGTTTATCCAATGAAAAATCCGTACGCACGGGGATAAAGTGAGCCGACTTAGTCAGTCTATCAACAACAACCCAAATCGCATCCTTCTTATTGCTGACAATGGCAGTCCGAACACAAAGTCCATTGTGACTCGATCCCATTTCCACTCGGGTATCATGTCGGCTGAAGTAATCCTGAAGGCACTTGATGTTCCGCTTTCACTTGTTGACATATTAAACATCTTGAAACAAAGTCGGAGATGTCTCGTTTCATACCATGCCACCAAAATCGACGTTTCAAATCGTTGTACATTTTCGTACTCCCCGGTGAATTGACATTCGGCTACAATGGGCTTCGTTCAGAATCATCGAAATGAGTTCCGAATTCCTTGGAACACACAAACGACTTCTGAACCTCAAACAATCATCATCATCAATTGAAACTCCGATTCCTTGTTCGGAACACACTCAGCCCGTTTGCAACCAATTCATCGTCGACTTTCTGAGCTTCACGAATTTGATGAATCAATAATGGTTCGGCCTTTAATTCAGCTACTAACACATTGTCGGGTAGAACAGACAAGAGTACATTCATCGCTCGTAAAGCAAACAGTGATTTCCGGCTTAAGGCGTCCGCAACCACATTAGCCTTTCCCGGGTGATAGTCAATGACAAGCTCATAATCCTTTAACAACTCGAGCCAACGTCTTTGTCGCAGATTTAAGTCTCTTTGAGTCATCAAATATTTGAGACTTTTGTGATCCGAAAATACATGGCACTTTTCACCAAATAAGTAATGTCCCATATTTTAAAGCGAATACGATGGCAGCTAGTTCGAGATCATGGGTCGGATAATTTTTCTCATGTGGCTTTAATTGTCTCGACGCATAGGCCACAACTCGACCTTCTTGCATCAATACGCAACCTAACCCAAGTAGGGACACATCACTATAAATGACAAACTCTTTGCCTGATTCGGGCTGCACTAGAATTGGAGCTTCGGTCAAATAAGTTTTCAGTTGATCAAAACTTTTCTGACATTTTTCCGTCCATTCGAACTTAACATCTTTTGAAGTAGCTTCGTCATCGGTGTGGCTATCATCGAGAAACCATTTACAAACCGTCAGTAGTAACCGGCAAGTCCCAAAAAGCTCCGAACCTCAGTAATATTTCTCGGAGGCTTCCAGTTAAGTATGGCTGAAATTTTGTTCGGGTCAACTCGAATACCCGATGCGGATACCACGTGGCCCAAGAAGCTAACCTCTCTTAACCAGAACTCACACTTACTGAACTTAGCATATAACTGCTTATCCCGTAAAATTTGCAACACTAATCTCAGGTGCTCAGCATGTTCGGTCTCATCTCTTAATAGACCAAGATGTCATCAATAAACACAACTACGAACCGATCCAAATACTGTCTGAAGATCCAATTCATCAAGTCCATAAATACCGCAGGGGCATTAGTGAGCCCAAACGGCATCACTAAGAACTCGTAGTGGCCGTATCTCGTTCTGAAAGCAGTTTTGGGTATATCCGAATCTCGAATTCGTAACTGATAATAACCGATCTCAAATCTATCTTTGAAAACACTGAGGCTCCCTTTAGTTGATCAAACAAATCATCAATACGCGGTATCGGATATTTATTCTTTATTGTCACTTTATTCAGCTGACGATAGTCGATGCACAACCTCATGGTTCCGTCCTTCTTCTTCACAAACAATACTGGTGCACCCCAAGGTGAGAAACTTGGTCGAGCGAAACCTTTATCAGTCAACTCTTGCAACTGAGCTTTCAACTCCTTTAACTCGGTTGGTGCCATACGATACGGAGCTATCAAAATTGGCGTAGTTCCAGGTACAAGCTCAATACCAAACTCTACCTCCCGAACAGGTGGTAAACCCGGTAATTCTTCAGAAAAACATCCGGGTATTCACAAACCACCGGCACAGATTCGGGTTTCTTTTCTAATTCTTTGTCATCAAGTACATACGCAAGGTATGCTTCGCACCCTTTTCTTACATATTTCTGGGCCAACGTTGAGGATATTACAGCTGGCAACCCATCCAAGTCCGTAGACTCAACTCGGATCATATCGTTATTTGCGCACCTCAAATCCATAGTCTTGCTTTGCAATTCACAACCGCATCATGCACGGTCAACCAATCCAAACCAAGAATAACATCAAATTCATCAAACGGCAAAAGCATCAAGTCCACCGGAAAACAGGAACCTCGAATTACTAGGGGACATTTCTTACACACTTTGTCGATAAGCACGTAACGACCCAAGGGATTTGACACCCGAATTACGAACTCAGTAGACTCAATAGGTAAAGTCTTACTGGATACTAAGGTTTCGCATATATAAGAATGAGTAGAACCAGGGTCAATGAAAGCAATCACATTAGTATCAAAGAGAGTAAAAGTACCGGTAATAACATCTGGCGAGGAAGCATCCTCGCGTGCGCGTATAGCATAAGCCCTAGCAGGAGCGCGAGCCTCGGATCTGGTCGTAGCATCTCTAGATCCTCTCTGACCACCACTAGCATTGCCCGTATTTCTAGATGGTCTACCTCGAGCAGTGGTAGCACCCGGTTTCCCACTCTGATTTACATTCTGTTCAGACAACCTCGGGCAATCTTTAATGAAGTGGTCAACTGATCCGCACTTGTAACAGGAGCGGTCATGGAATCTACAACTCCCCGAATGCCATTTACCTCAATATCGACATTCCGTTCTGTCCCGACGATCATTTCCAACACTGGCGACCGAAGTGACTCGTGTGCTCACAGGGGTCGATCGCGATCTCGTCTAGAGAAACCCGAAGTGTCCCTAGACCGGCCTAAGTCATCTCTAAATTTCTTCGATGACTGTGGGAAGGGCTTCCCCGAAGACCTCTTACGAAACTCCTTTGCTCCCATATCAGCTTTTCTTTCTCCATACTTAGCTCCTCGGCTTTACAAGCTCGCTCAACAAGTACCACAAATTCTCGGATTTCCAAGATGCCAACATACAGCTTTATATCATCATTTAGTCCATCCTCGAAACGTTTACACATCACAGCTTCTGAAGAAATGCATTCTCGCGCATATCGGCTAAGCCTCACAAATTTTCGTTCATAGTCGGTAACCGACATGGAACCTTGTTTGAGTTCAAGAAATTCCTTCCGTTTTGGTCAATGAATCTCTGACTGATATACTTTTTCTGAAACTCAGTTTGGAAAAACTCCCAAGTTACTTGCTCTCTAGGCACAACAGAAGTCAACGTATTCCACCAATAGTAGGCAGAATCACGTAGCAAGGAGATAGTACACTTTAGGCACTCATCGGGTGTGCAAGATAGCTCGTCGAGTACCCGGATAGTGTTGTCCAACCAAAATTCAGCTTGCTCGGCATCATCGCTGTCCGTAGCTTTAAATTTAGTAGCCCCGTGTTTTCAGATTCTGTCAACTGGGGCTTATTTGACCTTATTTGGTCAATTGCCGGAGGTATTGTAGGTGCGGGGGTGGCATTAGTCGGGAATGGAGGTTGTGGAACAGCCGTATTAGTTCGAATGTATTGGTTGAACCAATCATTCATTACGCTATAGAAAGCTTGTCTAGCTTCGTCATTCGGATTACTAGCAATCGGTTGAGAGTCCGCCGGAGCTGTCCCTTGTGCGGGAGCAGGTGCCACACTCTCAAGATCATCAGCTACCGCTCGGTCGGGATCGGGATCCATTACTATAAATAAACACATTTTCAATCGTCAGAAATCACCACACTATCAAATAATCACAAAATGGCATGTATAGCTAGACCCAAACGTATTACGGTAGTCCTAGAATCACTAAACCGTAGCTCTGATACCAATAAAATTGTAACACCCCGTACCCGAGTCCGTTGCCGGAGTCGGACACGAGGGGTTTGCAGACTTAAATCACTTCTTTGCACAATCCATTTTAAGTTTCCAGGCAAGCTGGCTAACTGCGTCACTGTCACCTTAAAAACATATCTTGAGTTTCACAACTCGAAAATCAGCTTCGTGATTTTTCCCTGAAACTAGACTCATATATGCATCTACAAATTTTTTCTAGAATTTTTGGTTGGGCCAATTAGTACAGTTTATTAGTCAAAGTCTCCCATGTTACAGGGATCGACTACACTGACATTTCGAATTACGACTTGGATATCTCCCTATACAGGGCTTCAATACTGATTTCGTTTGTTTTATAGAAACTAGACTCAAAAAGGAATCTATGCATATATGGCATGACCTCTAATTATCTCTGGTTAATTTATAATGAATTTCCAAAGTCGGAACAGGGAATCCAGAAACCGTTCTGGCCCTGTCTCACGAGAACCTGAATATCTCTTAACATACTGTCCATATGATCGTTTGTTACTTTCCTATGAAAATAGATTCATCAAGGTTCGTTTACATAATTTATTCACTATTTAATTCCATTCCTACTATTTTAGTGATTTTCCACATCCACATCACTGCTGCTGCCAGCATCTATTTTTTTAAGGTAAACTTTACCTATTCATGATCCTCCATGGATCAACTAGAGTTTGTCATACATATTCCAAAAGTGATCAAGAATAACCCTTCCCATGGCTAACCGTTACCAACATTTCCATACCTCTCGACGGACAACATACAAAACGATTATAATGCTATGATCAAAGTATATTTAAGCCATTTTCGCATGGCTATCCAAATTTACACAAAACCGAAGGGTACATGACCAACAACAAAAGGGTAGTCCTATACATGCCATTTCAAAGTTCAACCAAAATTGTACCAAAAGGGGGCTTTGATAGTGTGGGAGACTTCGACTTCCAAAAATCCCGAGTCCGATAGCTGACGAGCCAAAATCTATAAAACAAAGAAACAAAGAAACGGAGTAAGCAATTTATGCTTAGTAAGTTTGAGCAAGGGATTCCAGCACAACAAAAGTATAGCATTCATATAGCTAAACGGATAATTTCATATGCACAAATTTTCAATATCATACTTACTTCACATTACCAACCCTTATGTTCATACACAAAAGATCAACTTAGCCAAAGGCCGGTAGCTCAATTATCGACTGAGCGAATACAGATTTGTAAGGGATCAACTAATTCAAAGCACACACGAAACATACCTCATCGCTGGGATTTTACGAGCGTATTAATTTAAATGTTTACAGCAAGATCGCTCGTTCCCAAATCAAGCATCTTCGGGTTTAGCCAGATATAACCACTCGCACAAGGCCTTCGGGTCTTAACCCGGATATGGTCACTAGCATAAATGCCTTCGGGACTTAGCCCGGATATAGTCGCTAGCACAAATGCCTTCGGATCTTAGTCCGGATGTAGTCGCTTAGCACAAAAGCCTTCGGGAATTAGCCCGGATATCATTCGAGTAACCATGCACATATATCAATAAATCATGACACATTCATATTTCATTTTCATTACCAAAGCTCAAACACAAGACACTTATCACATTTACAATTTCGGCTCAATAGCCACATATAAGAGCATGATTTTGATTTACTTAAGACATAATCTAATCGAATCATAATTTAAGTCCCATTACTCGAAAACTTACCTCGGATGTTGTCGAACGATTCCGATGGCTATTCGACCACTTTTTCCTTCCCTTTATCAGATTTAGTTCCCCTTTGCTCTTGAGCTTAATTTAACAAATAAATTAATTTAATCATTTGAGCATCGAAAAGAGGAACTCAAGGTACTTGGCCCACATATATTCATTAGACATTAAAGTCACATATGTACGGAATCATGAATCAAACTCAACACATTAGTTAATACTCTCCTTAGCCGAATTTTCTAAGTCAAGATAAAGCCTTCAATATGCTTACCTATGGCCGAACAACACATCAACCTATGTACTCATTCATGTGGCCGATTATGCATGTCTATGTTGAGGCCAATTATATACTCAATACCACACACAAATGGCATACCTTTTACTAACTAATGCATTACATATTATAACTCAATACGCATCCATCATGTACTCCATAACCGAAACACCATCATATGTAAATATATACCTTGAGATATTGTATATGTCATACCAATACGTCATGTGCAAACATATATATATGTCCAAGAGCCGAATCTCAAAGTTGATTATAACTAAACATGAACATAAATCCAAAACACAAATCTTACCTACCATGCAATAAGCATAAATCATACTTATGGATATACCATGGCCGAATACATCACAACACCATACCATTTCAATTTTGGTCATGGTTAAACAAAGAACTTAATGTCTCACTCAAAAATGCTAAAAAGAAAATCCAAGAGTCATCAATCCACCATCACATGTATCATTAACAAGCTTCATATTTAGCATGCAATGGCATTAACACAAAATCCACCTAGGCCGAATATCATCCCCATGACATAGCAAAGATTTGAACCATGGGCTAATTAGAACTCAAGCTAGCAACTAAAAACATGCATGAATCTCATGGCACAACCTCAAACATACCTTAATCTAGATACAAGTATGGCCAAACCTCCTCCTAATCCTCTTCCAAACCAAACATGAAGCAAGAACTCCTTCCTCCTTCCTTAGAATTTTCGGCCAAAACAAATGAATTCCTCCTTCCTTAGAATTTTTGGCCAAAGAAATGAAAAAGGATGAACAAATTTTTTTTTCTTTTCTTTAACTCACGGCAATGGGGGGGAACACTCACACACATTCTTTTTTTTTTCCATTTCTTTATTACCCATACTCCTTATTTTATTTTTCCTAACATACCTCACTAACATAACATGTTTGTGACATGTTTCCACTCATAGCATGACCGGCCACTACTAATTAGGGGGAGAAATTTGACATGCAAGTCCTCCCTTTTTATTACATGCACTATTAGATCCTTATAGATTAGCCTATCACATTTCAAAAGTGTCACACAAATCCTACTAACTGAATTCACATGCAATCGACTAGATCGAAGCTTGAAATTTTCACACATTCATAATTACATATTCTAGACAATAAATATCACATTCAAACATTTCGGTGACTCTGTTTAGCGGTCCCGAAACCACTTCCCGACTAGGGTCAATTTTGGGCTATCACACGCAGATTTTTAAAAAGATAAATGCTTTTCAAAACACCACGATTACGTAACATATTTTAAAAGCTTCTGCAACAAACATTGTTTTAAAGTGCAATAGTAACCTAATATGATTAACATTTTGCTTAAATGACATGAGTTTTAACAATGAACAAGATATCCTAAATTTTTCTTAAGAGGTTCTATATAGAACGGATTTTTCAACGAATTTATCTTTTTACGAAAAACATGTCAACGTGACATTGCAGATTCGGCCATAACATCTAGGCCGGGTTTGGGGTGTTACATTTAGTGGTATCAAAGCCAGGTTACAAAACTCGATTGTGGATTTTAGTTTTCTTTTAAACTTGATAATTTTGAAAAAGAATTGTTTCAAATTATTTGAAATAATTGGGAATGTTATACCAAATGTGTGGTACACCGAGTCTCCAGCATCGATTCTGTAAGTCCTCTGAAACTATTGTTTGTTTAAATTGAAATATTGAGAATACTGTAGGCAATAAACTATCCTGAAATACTCTTCTTAGGGTAACTTAAAACTTTAGTAAGACTGCGATCTGCAAAAATAAAACTCTAAATTACTGATAATATTTTCCATAAAATATCCATTAATAAACACTGGAACTATAAAACTGATGCATAAAATTGGTAATACAGATATTACACAAATAATGAGCACCGGAGGTACTCGTGGGAAGGGTACAAGAGGCCGCGACGGAGGCCGTGGAGTTGCTCGGACCGGGTATTCGTCATCAGGCCACATACCTAATTTGGAAGCTAGAGAGGCACCGACTTCACTCGTAACTGAGATTGGGTCTCACGATTGTGCGGCTGGGATAACACACTATTCCAAGCTATGTTACAAATTCTGGAGAAGGTCACTAGGCCCAATACTGGTACTGTGGGCCGTAGGCTAGTTACAGAACGACTTTGGTCTGATGGGGCTGAGATTTTTAGGGGTATCACTAAAGTTAACCCTAATGTGGCTGAACATTGGATTGAGGCCACGGAGAGGATAATGGATGACCTCGACTGCTCCCCCGGGCAGAAATTAAAAGGTGCAGTGTCACTGTTGTGAGATGAAGCCTATCACTGGTGACTTATAGTTAATGAGGGTACTCAGCCCTACCGGTTGACCTAGGAATTTTTCAAGACGGCTTTTCAGGAAAAATATGTGGGTGCTTGTTATGTGGATTCTCGGAGGAGAGGGTTTCTGAATTTCACTCTGGGGGATAAATTAGTGGCTGAATATGAGGCTAAATTTTTACGACTTAGCCGCTATACGCGAGGCATGGTGGCAATTGAGTACGAGAGGTGCGTTCGGTTCGAGGACGGCCTTAGAGATAGTCTTCGAGTTTTGATAGCTCCACAAAGGGAGCGAGATTTTGCTGCTTTGGTGGAAAGGTGAAAATCACCGAAGATGTGAATGGCATAGAGTGCCAGAATCATGAGAAGGAAAGGGGTAGGAACAAGAGGGATTCGAATCCCTCAAGTTCATTTTTAGGCCTAAAAAGAGGCTAGAGTTTCTAGGCCAGTCAGAATTGGGGCCCTTATAATTACTACTAGACTGTAGCCTTGTACTGTTTGTAGGAGACGCCATCAGGGCGAGTGCTGGAGAAGGATTGGGTCATGTTTGAGGTGCGGATCTTTGGAGCACCGTATTAAAGATTGTCCATGGAGGTTAGAGCAGGTGCAAGCTACTGGTATGGGTATTGCTCAGCCGCTGAGAGGTGTTCAGCAGCCACCAAGAGGTCGTGGTCAGGCTAGAGGTGGAAATGGTATGGTTAGTGGTAAGAGAGCACCGAGCAGAGGTGCTAGTCATACTGAGGCGAGGCAGCCCACTCTGGTATATGCTGCACAACACCGAGAGGACAAAGACACACCAGATGTTATCACAGGTACCTTATATTGCACTGATTGATGTTGGATCTGCACATTCATATATAGCATGTACAGTGTTTGAGACCTTGGGTTTCATGGTTGAAAGCACTACAAGTGAGGTTATTGTGTTGAGTCCATTAGGGCAGTTGGTAAGGGTAAATAAACTGTTCAGAGAGGTACCTTTGGAGGTTTAAGGAACTATCTTTTCGGCAGATTTAATAGAACTCCCTTTTGGAGAATTCGACTTAATACTGGGTATGGACTGGCTAGTTAAACACCAAGTGAATTTGGATTGTACTACTAAGTGGGTGGTACTGAAGACTATGGAGGGTAATGAGGTAGTGGTAATTGGGGAGCATAGGAATTATTTGTCAAATGTGATTTATTCACTAAGGGCTAAGAAGTTGGTTCGTACGGGTTGTGAGGCGTATCTAGCCTACATTGGTTTTTCTAATTTTTAGGTTTCTTCTATTAAGGATATCAAAATAGTTAAGGACTCTTTGGACGTGTTTCCCGATGAGCTACCGGGGTTACCTCCAAACCTTGAAGTTAAGGTTGGGATTGAGCTCCTACCTGGTACAACTTCGGTGTCCATCGCCCCTTATAGAATGGCACTGAAGGAGCTTGTAGAGCTTAAAGCTCAAATTCAAGAGTTACTGGATCGAGGGTTCATCTGCCCTAGTGTGTCTCCGTGGGGAGCACCAGTTTTATTTGTGAAAAAGAAGGATGGATCCATGCGTATGTGCATCGATTACCGAAAATTGAATAAATTGACTATTAAGAACAAGTACCCCCTACCGGGATAGACGATCTATTCGACCAATTCCGAAGAGCTTCAGTTTTATCTAAGATTGATCTCTAATCGGGGTACCATCAACTGAGGGTCTAGGAGACTGATGTTTACAAGACTGCATTTAGGTCTCGTTATGGACATTACAAGTTCCTAGTGATGCTGTTTGGACTGACAAATGCACCAGCAGTTTTTATGGATTTGATGAACTGAGTGTTCTAGCCCTATCTGGATTAGTTCGTAGTGGTGTTTATAGATGACATCCTGGTGTATTCGAGAACTGAAGACGAGCATGATGTGCATCTTCGAGTTGTTCTGTAGGTTCTAAGGGAGAAACAAGTGTATGCCAAATTCAGTAAATGCGAGTTCTGGTTACAAGAGGTAACATTTCTAGGCCATGTGGTATCTGTAAAAGGGATTAGGGTTGACACTCAGAAAATTAAAGCTGTTCTGGATTGGAAGCCACCTAAGTCGGTATTTGAGATTCAAAGTTTTCTGGGTCTCGCGGGGTATTATAGACGTTTCGTAGAGGGGTTTTTGTTGATTGCTGCACCTCTGACTAAGTTTTTGCATAAAGGGGTATTGTTTGACTGGACTGATAAGTAGCAATAGTGTTTTGAGAAGTTTAAGAAAGTCCTAACTGAGGCCCCTGTCCTGATACAGCCAGAGTCTGGGAAAGAATTCACTGTCTACAGCGATGCATCACATGTTGGTTTAGGATGTATGCTGATGCAAGAGGGTAAGGTGGTGGCATAGGCGTCTCGTCAGCTTAAGACTCATGAGGCAAATTATCTGACGCATGACTTGAGTTGGTTGCAGTGGTATTCGCTCTGAAAATTTGGAGGCATTACTTGTACGGTGAAAAGTGTATCATTTACATGGATCACAAAGCCTCAAGTACCTCCTCACTCAGAATGAGCTAAATCTTAAGCAGTGTAGATGGATTAGCTGCTTAAGGATTATGACTGTTCGATTGAATACCATCTAGGTAAGGCCAATGTGGTGGCTGACGCACTGAGTCGTAGGGCTATGACTTATCTGAGGGCGATGTTTGCTCGTCTCAACTTATTTGATGATAGTAGTCTGTTGGCTGAACTTCAAGTTAAACCGACGTGGATTGAGCAGATTAAGGGCAAATAGTTGAAGGATGAATCATTGGATCCTCGTTTCCGACAAATAGAGAGTGGGAAAACTACAGCTTTGGACTGAATAGAGAAGGGGTACTGTGTTTTCGTGGAAGAGTCTGTGTACCGAGAGATACTGATTTGAGGCAGTCTATACTGCGAGAGGCACATAGTAGTCCTCCTGCTATGTATCCCAGTGGGAATAAGATGTACCGAGACCTTCAGGAGTTATATTGGTGACGAGGTCTTAAGTGTGAAGTCACCGACTTTATGAGTAAATGTCTGACTTGCCAGTAGGTTAAGGCTGAACATCCGTTGCCTTCGGGATTGCTTTAGCCAGTTAAAATTCCACTTTGGAAGTAGGAAGAGTAAGTATGGATTTCGTTAGTAGGCTGCCCCTAATGCCTACTAAGAAAGATTCGATATGTGTTATTGTGGATCAATTGACCAAGTCTGCCCATTTCATACCAGTCCGTACTGATAACTCATTGGAGAAGCTGGTTAAGCTGTATGTGTCGGAGATAGTGAGACTGCATGGGGTACCAGTTTCCATAATATCTGATAGCGATCCTTGTAACACCCCTTACCCATGTTCGACACCTGAACAAGGTACGAGGTATTACCGGGCTTAAACATATGCATTCATGCAAAAACCGAGCCATAAAATCTCTTTTCATTCAAAACCTTTCAAACATATGCAAGTCATCCCTTATTTGGGACTACGAAGCCTAAAACATTCATCGGAATTGATTCGAGACTAAACCGAGAACTTTAGGAAGTTTTAGGAAAACTTAGAAAATTTTCCCATAAAATAGGGTCACACGCCCGTGTGGACGTAGGGACATGCCCGCGTGCCGCCCTCAGGCTGTGTAACTCTCTATTTATAACGTCAGCATACACATCGAACCACATGGCCAGGCCACACGCCCGTGTCTTTAGGCCGTGTCCCTTACATGGTTGAGACACATGGCGATGTCTCAGCCCGTGTAGTTAACACTTAGGCTATTTTCCAAGCCTTCATGTTACCCATAATCTTTTACAACCTTATGCACATCAAAATCGCAAATCATGGCATCATTTTAGTGATTAAACACTCTTTATTAAGACACATCCTTAACATTAACATGTCCTATTACAAGTAATGCATCTACTCATGCAATACCAAGTCTAGACTCCTTATTTCACATTCATAAGACTTGTAATTTTGATGACCACTTTCATCATTATACTATGGTTACCAACTTATTCATCAAGCACTCATGTTCAACCATTATCACGTTGTGTTTACAACGTGCAATTACTATATGGCTATGACTACCTTAGTTGGTCATAGAGCATACATCTAACACACATGTCATATTACTAACCATGCATGCCAAACAAACATAATCACATTATAAACATTGGACATGACATGAATAGCTAGGCTTACAACCCATAATCAATATGAGCCACATCTCATGGCCATATACATATAACTCAATATAAGCCAACACATTTGGCCAAAGAAAAAGAATACATGTCAATCAACTAGATTCCTATACATGCCACTCACTTGAAATTTCTAATATATGGTTCATTATTCCAAAGATAACGACTTGATAGTGTGATGCTGCCTCCGACGATCTCCAACCCCGAGCTAACCTGACAAGCTAAGAGAAATGGAAAGGAGGGAGTAAGCTTCACGCTTAGTAAATCCATATGAAAATAATAAGCAATTTATCAATATGGTTTCACCAATTCTTACAACATGATTTCAGGGAAATATTGTCATTATTGTCTTTTTATCTATGTTCAGGTCAAGCTGTTTTCTCGAGACACAGTCACTAAAATATTTATATCTGGAGTTAAGGAACTCCAAATTAAGATCCGTTAATTTTACCTAAAACTAGACTCACATATCTTCTTACCATAAAAGTTTCAGAATTTTTGGTTTATCCAATTAGTACAATTTACTCTGTAAATTTATCCTTGATTCGCTGCCCAACAGCTTCAACCAGTCTTTACTAAAAATTAATTATCTTCTCATATGGAGCTCGAATGATGTTCCCATTTATTTATCCTAAAATCAAACTTATTAAGGAATCTAGGCATATAAATTATAACCCATAATTATGTTTTTACAATTTTTTATGATTTTCCCAAATCAGTTGTACTATCTAGAATTAGGGCCTAATCGGAATAGTGGTTTCAGGACACAAATCTGAGATAGAAATAATTATTTTATAATTATTTTTAGGTCTATGATATGATTGCATGATTGTGTGAAAATTTAGTGAAGAAATTCTATACATAAAGTGCTTAATTTGAAATTAGGGACTAAATTGAATAAGTTGCAAAACTTGCATTCTAGAAGCTTTTAGTATGAAATTGCTTTGGAATATTAATTAGGAGGCCTTAAATAGAATTTAACCAATTTCTAAAATTTTGGACAAAAATTGGCTTGTACATGAAAAATTACAAAGAAAGGCATTAAGGGCATTTTTGTCATTTAGTAAATATAGTCATTAAAAAGGGAAAAATAATACAAAAATGAACTCATCTTCTCCATAAGGGCTGCTGAATTTTGCTTGTCACCATAGCTAGGGTTTCAACATTTTTAAGCCTTGATTGTAAGTGATTTTCATGCCCGTTTTTAATGCTCTTTTCGATTTTAAAATCTAGAAAGCATGTTCTATCATTTTCTAGCAATATTTTGAGCTAGGATACATGTATGAAAATTTACCCATGTGTGACATAAATGTATTTTGATGAATAATGAAGGAATGTGATGGTTTGATGTGTGTTTAACAACTTTTACCTAGTAGTTTTATGTGAAAACGCCTAAACAGGGACTTAATTGTAAAAAGGGTAAAATTGATGGTAAAAATTTGATTTTTAGTGTGAAATATGGGTTGTTATGGACACTAGGAAATTGGTTATGCCTAGATGTCATGGGTAATACATGTAACTCATTGTACAAACTTAAGGACTCAATTGTAAATAATTGAAAAGCTAGGGTAAAATGGTAATTTTTATTCGAGCCCGTATTAGGGGCTGTTTTGATGAATGTGTATATTGAATAAATTAATTTGGAATTTTAGATCAAGAGAAACAAGATTCGAGTTGTGATTGAGGGAAAAATAAAGTTTACGAGGAATAGACTCGACTTCTAACATTTTGTACTGACGTAAGTTCATGTGTAAATGTAGTAATATAATTGTCATTTTAAGTAATTTAATGTTATTTATATGATATGATAATTATTATTATGAAATATTATGCTTTGTGGATTATTATTTAGTAATATCCATATTATGTGAGCTACTTGATAAATATGAAATGCTACCAAGTACCGGTTCCGACATTCCGTGGAAGATGGCAAAGATGTGTGATTGAGGAAAATCCCGTTTGAAACTTGGGAATAGATTAGGATTCAAGTGACATGTCACTAGGATATTTGAGTTCCGAGCTCATTGAGTTGAGTCCGAGTTCGTGAGATGTAACTAGGAATCCAAACTCGTTGAGTTGAGTTCGAGTTCACTTATGGGTGGGAACGCCTGAGCCTGTTGAGTTGAGTTCGAGTTCACTTATGGGCAGGTTACATGGTAGCTTGGCTACATAATTTTTGCAAGCCATTGAGTTTGTCTAGTTGTGGGTATGATACTTATTTGCATGCAATCCGTGTATTCGAATTATATTCCGATGTGTTCAACGGGAGAATCTTAAGTGAATAAGAAGAATGCCTAAAATGAAGGTGACATGTTGATAAGTGTGGTGAATGAGAAAAATTGACAGGTATGTGCTTAAACCCTTGGGTTGAGAACTTGATATGATGAAATCGTGGTAAGATATTAAATGCAAATGTAACATGAATGTCTTGGTGATATTTATGCAAATGATGTTTTATGTTGGATTGCATGATTATGTTACTTACTATTTGCTTGTGAACTTACTAAGCATTTATACTTACTCCCACCTTTCCATACTTTGTAGTTTTGACAAGCCAGTTCAGAAATCGGGAACGGTCGAAGGCTCGCTCACACTATCCGTTGACCATTTTGGTATAGTGGATTGTATATTTTGAGTATGGCATGTATAACATTATAATTATTTTGTGTATATAATCTTATGATATGGCTATTAAGTGGTAAGAAAATGCTTGGTAATGATTAGCCATTGGAATGGCTAATCAAAAATCATACTTGGTGTTATGTATGTTTAATGTGCTATCTAATCCATGGAAATTCATAAAAAGGTGAAATTTGCTATAAAATAGTATCATACAGCAGCAATGACGTGAGTTTGAAAAATCACTAAAAATAGTAGAGATAGAATTAGATGTTTAATAAAATATGAAATTGAAGCTCATTGAATCTATTTTCATATGGAAGAAACAAAATAGGTAAATGAGTTGTATTGTATGAGAAATTTGAGTTTTGGTGAAACTGGATTAGAGCGATTTCTGAATCCCCTGTTTTGACTTTAGAAATTCACTAAAAAATGTACAAAAATAATTAAGAGTCGTACTTTATATGTATAGATTTTTTATTGAGTCTACTTTTAAGAGAAACAAACAGCATAGTAATCTGAATTTTGTATAGAGAGAAAAGTGATTCGTGGTGAACTGAGGTTAGAGCAGTCAGACACTAAAATAGGGGAAAATTTAGCTAATAAACTGTACAAATTGGCTCGATCAAAAATTCTGGAAACAATTACTAAATAGATATATGAGTTTAGTTTTAGGGAAAATTTATGTATTTAAATTTAGAGTTTCGTAACTCAAGATATGATTTTTTTTAGCGATTGTGACGCAAACGAGCAGTTTATTACGAAAGTTGAAATAAATTGTTTGAAATTGTTTAAGTGATAAATTAAGTCTGTTAACGCCTCAAGCTCGACTTCAACGATGGTCTCGGGTAAGGGGGTGTTATATTTGGTAGTATCAGAGCTACGATTTTGTCGGTTCTCAGACTAATGTGGCATATGTATGGGTCATACTATACTTGCCATATATATATATTGTGATAGTGTGATGACACCTCACCTTTTAAATGATTTTTTATAGTAAATAGATCCCGATCAAACTGTGGCAGATGATGTAGAGAGCAATGCGTCAGCTCTTGCTGAAGGGGCGGTGCGGACTGAAAACCGACCTCTTACTATTGGTCAAAGAGGAAGAGAAGGGGCTCAAGAAGCCTTTTTCCAAATGATGAATGCAGGGTACACCGAGTTCGTTCGTACGGACCCGAATACTTAATAACCTTCCCCACCTCCCCCGATTCCTCAACCTATACCCCTGATGCCTCAAGGTATGGATCTGATGAAATTTAATAGAACCCCAGTTGACAGAATTCGCAAGCAAGGGGCTGAAGAATTCATGGCAAATATTGATGATGATGCTGAGAAAGCAGAATTTTGGCTTGAGAATTCTATTTGGGTATTTGATGAATTGTCTTGTACACCTGAAGAGTGCTTGAAATGTGCTATATCCTTGTTAAGCGATTCAGCCTATTATTGGTGGAAGACATTGATTTCAGTAGTACCGAAACAGAAAGTGACTTGAGAGTTCTTTCAAGAATAATTTCGAAAGAAATACATCAGTGAAAGATTTGTTGAACAGAAGCGTAAAGAGTTTCTTGAGTTGAAACAAGGCAACATGACAGTTACTGAGTATGCTAGAGAATGTATTCCTTCAGAGGCTAAAATGTGCAGACGATTTCAAGACGGACTCAATAAAGACATCAAAGTATTTGTGGGAATTCTTGAGTTGAAAGAGTTTGTAGTACTTGTTGATCGGGCTTGCAAGGCTGAAGAACTAATTAAAGAGAAGAGAGAGGCAGAGGTTGAGACTAGAAATTTGAAGAAAAGTAGTGCATTCCCATCGCAATCTAGAAAATCCAGAGATATATATTCTCATTCTCATGTTTCGGCCAGACATTCATATGGGAATCGTAAGAAGCAAAATGTGGGTTTAAAATCTTAGACTACTTCTGTGGCTAGTGTGGGAAATTTGAGATTTGTTAGACACGAGTGCCAACGATGTGGTAGAAGTCACCTTGGTCCATGTAGAACTAACGAATGTTAACAGTGTGGTTCTCTAGATCATTTTATTAGAGACTGTCCAGAGAGAATTGAGAAAGAAAAATTTCAGAGTGTAAAGCCTAGTGGTGCAGTTTCGAGAGGAAGATCTTCAAGAAATGTTGGGAATGAGGCAAGCAGCAAGAATGTAGTTAGAGATTCAGCGTTTAAATCTGAAGCTAGAGCTCCGGCTAGAGCTTATGCCATAAGGGCGCGTGAAGATGCTTCATCTCCCGATGTGATCACTGGTATTTTCTCTCTTTATGATGTCAATGTTATTGCTTTGATTGACCCCGGTTCTACTCATTCATATCTGTGCATGAAATTGGTGTCTAATATGAGTATACCTGTTGAATCTACGAAATTTGTGATTAAAGTGTCAAATTCGTTAGGCAAATGTGTTATAGTTGATAAAGTATGCAAGAAATGTCCTTTGATGGTTAGAGGTCATTATTTTCCAGCTGACTTGATGTTGTTGCTGTTTGACGAATTTGTTGTTATTTTGGGTATGGATTGGTTGACATTGCATGATGCTATGGTAAATTGTAAACAAAAGGTTATTTAATTAAAATGTGAAAATGGTAAAATCCTGCGGGTTGAATCAGATGAATCAAAAGCATTGCCTAGTGTGATTTTTTCGATGTCGGCTTAGAGATATTTGAGAAAGGGTTATGAAGCTTATTTGGCATATGTGTTGAATACAAAGGAATTTGAGAAGAAAATTGAATCAGTGTTGATTGAATGTGAATTCACGGATGTATTTCCAGAAGAGTTGCCAGGTTTGCCTCTCTATTGACGACCTAATTAAATAGAAAGGATAATTAAATAAATAAAATGATACAATAAATACTAAAGATTCCTTTTGAACCTTCAAATTGCTGTTTCAACGAGTTGTTATTTATCAATAAAAAATTAAATGCTTCCTAACAAATTTGACATTTTACATTGAATTGACCCCTTCACCTTCAATCTCGACGATTGACTAAAAAATGGGTTATTATGATTTCGAGCAAGCCGCTATGGTGAAATCGGTAGACACTCTGCTCTTAGGAAGCAATGCTAGAGCATCTCGGTTCGAGTTCGAGTGGCAGGAAGTAAAATTTGGTATTGAGTTGATACCGGGAACAACTCCAATCTCAATTGCACCATAGAGAATGGCACCAATAGAGTTGAAAGAATTAAAGTCGCAGTTGCAAGAGTTAACTGACAAAGGCTTTGTGAAACCGAGTTTTTCACCTTGGGGTGCTCCCGTATTATTTGTGAAAAAGAATGATGATTCTATGAGATTGTGTGTAGACTATCGGTAGTTAAATAAGGTAACAATCAAGAACAAGTATCTGTTGCCGAGAATTGACAATTTGTTTGATCAGCTGAAAGGAGCAACATGGTTTTCAAAGATTGACTTGAGGTCTGGATACTACCAGCTGCGAGTAAAAGAGTCAGATGTGCCTAAAATTGCTTTTAGAACAAGGTACGACCATTATGAATTTTTAGTTACGCCATTCGATTTGACAAATGCTCTGCTGTGTTTATGGATTTAATGAATCGCATATTTCGGCTATACTTGGACAAGTTTGTTGTGGTATTTATTGATGATATCTTAATTTATTCGAAAGATAAGATAGAGCATGCTGAGCACTTGAGGATAGTTTTGTAAACTTTGAGAGATAAGCAGTTGTATGGCAAGTTTAGTAAGAGTGAATTTTGGCTTTGAGAAGTTGGATTTTTGGGTCATATTATTTCAGGTGATGGTATACGGGTTGATCCCAGTAAAATTTTGGCTATTGTTGATTGGAAACTGCCGAAGAATGTAACTGAGGTTAGAAGTTTCTTAAGTCTAGCTGGTTATTATCGACGGTTGGTAAATGGATTTTCTATAATTTCTACTCCTATGACCAGACTACTCCGAAAGGATGTTAAATTTTAGTGGACGGAAGAATGTCAATAGAGCTTTGAGAAATTGAAAAAGTTACTGACTGAAACACCAGTGTTGGTACAAGCCGAGTCAAGTAAAGAATTTGTGGTGTATAGTGATGCTTCTCTAAATGGCTTGGGATGTGTACTTATGCAAGAAGGAAAAGTTGTGGCTTATGCTTTGAGGCAATTGAAACCTCATGAAAGGAATTATTTGACTCATGATTTGGAACTGGCTACTATAGTGTTTGCTTTGAAGATTTAGCGACATTATCTGTATGGTGAAAAGTGCCAAGTATATACCGACCACAAAAGTCTCAAGTACTTGATATCATAAAAAGACTTGAATTTGAGATAGCGGAGATGGTTAGAATTATTGAAAGATTACGAGCTTGTGATTGACTACCATCCAGGGAAAGCGAATGTGGTTGCTAATGCTTTGAGTAGAAAGTCGTTGTTTGCTTTGAGAGCTATGAATACTCAGTTGACGGTGCCTGATGATGGTTCGATTCTAGCAGAGTTGAGAACAAGACTGATGTTTTTACAAGAGATTTGTGAAGCTAAAAAAAGTGACAAAGATTTACAAGATAAGAGGAAGCAATGTGAGGCTGATATAGGATTAGATTTTAGAATCGGTTTTGATGGTTGCTTGATGTTTAAAGATCGAATTTGTGTATCAAAAAATGATGAGTCAATTCAAAAGATCTTGCACGAAGCACATAGTGGTTGTTTGTCAATTCACCCGGGAAGTACAAAAATGTATAATGATTTGAAGAAAATATATTCATGGAACGGAATGAAAAGAGATATCTACGAGTTTGTATCGAAATGCTTAATTTGTCAACAAGTGAAAGCTGAACACCAAGTGTCATTGGGACTACTTCAGCCTATCATGGTTCACGAGTGGAAGTGGGATCGAATTACTATGGATCTTGTATCAGGGTTGTCATTAACTCTGAGGAAGAAAGATGCCATCTGGGTAATAGTCGATAGATTGACTAAATCGGCTCATTTTATTCCGGTATGTACTGATTATTCTCTTAATAAGTTCACTGAATTGTATATCAGTGAGGTTGTTAGACTTCACAGAGTACTTTTGTCTATCATTTCGGATAGAGATCTGAGACGCGGTTTTGGCAAAAGTTGTAAGAGGCATTAGGTACAGAGTTAAATTTCAGCACTGCCTTCCATCCACAGACTGATGTTGTGTATTGGAATTCCAAGGTAGTTGGGAAAGATACTTACCGTTGGTAGAATTTGCCTACAATAATAGTTATCAGACGAGTTTGAAGATGGCACCTTATGAAGCATTGTACGGTTGTAAGTGTCGGATGACATTGTATTGGAATGAACTCAAAGAAAATCATATTTACGGAGTTGATCTAATTAAAAAAACCAAAGAAAAAGTGAAAGTGATTCGAGATTGTTTGAAAGCTGCTTCAGATAGACAGAAATCCTACGCGGATTTGCAACGAAAAGAAATCGAGTTTCAAGTCAGCGATAAGGTATTTTTAAAAGTGTCTCCATGGAAGAAAGTTCTTAGATTTGGTCGAAAAGACAAGTTGAGTCCGCGTTTTGTCGGACCGTATGAGATAATTGAAAGAGCTAGACCGGTATCATATCAGTTAGCATTACCATCTGAATTAGAGAAGATTCATGATGTGTTCCACGTATCTATGTTTCGTCGGTATCGTTCGGATCTTTCACATGTAATTTCACCAATGAAAATTGAGCTACAACTGGATATGACTTACAATGAAGAACCGATTAATATTTTATCTCGGGAGGTCAAACAACTAAGAAATAAAAGTATCGCTCTCATGAAAGTATTATGGAAAAAGCACGGGGAAGAAGAGGCTACATGGGAGCTCGAGGAAACTATGAGGAATCAATACCCACACCTATTTACCGGTAAGAATTTTAGGGACGAAAATCCCTAAAGGAGGAGAGTTGTAATATCCCGAATTAAGGCCTAATCGGAATAGTGCTTTCGGGACCAAAAATCCGAGATAGAAATAATTATTTTATAACTATTTTTAGGTCTGTGATATGATTGCATGATTGTGTGAAAATTTTGTGAAGAAATTCTATGCATAAAGTGCTTAATTTGAAATTAGGGACTAAATTGAATAAGTTACAAAGCTTGTATTGTAGAAGCTTTTAGAATAAAATTCCTTTGCAATATTAATTAGGAGGTCTTAAATAGCAATTTAACCAATTTCTAAAATTTTGGACAAAAATGGGCTTGTACATGAAAAATTACAAAGAAAGGCATTAAGGGCATTTTTGTCATTTGGTAAATATAGTCATTAAAAAGGGAAAATAACATAAAAATGGACTCATCTTCTCCATAAGGGCTGCCAAATTTTTCTTGTCACCACAGCTAGGGTTTCAACATTTTAAAGCCTTGATTGTAAGTGATTTTCATGCCCGTTTTTAATGCTCTTTTCGATTTTAAAATCTAGAAAGCATGTTCTATCATTTTCTAGCAATATTTTGAGCTAGGATACATGTATGAAAATTTACCCATGTGTGACATAAATGTATTTTGATGAATAATGAAGGAATATGATGGTTTGATGTGTGTTTAACAACTTTTACCTAGTAGTTTTATGTGAAAACGCCTAAACAGGGACTTAATTGTAAAAAGGGTAAAATTGATGGTAAAAATTTGATTTTTAGTGTGAAATATGGGCTGTTATGGACACTAGGAAATTGGCTATGCCTAGATGTCATGGGTAATACATGTAACTCATTATACAAACTTAAGGACTCAATTGTAAATGATTGAAAAGCTAGGGGTAAAATTGTAATTTTTATTCGAGCCCGTATTAGGGGCTGTTTTGATGAATGTTTATATTGAATAAATTAATTTTGCATTTTAGATCAAGAGAAACAAGATTCGAGTCGTGATCAAGGGAAAAATAACGTTTAAGAGGAATAGGCTCAATTTCTAACATTTTGTATCGAGGTAAGTTCATGTGTAAATGTAGTAACATAATTGTCATTTTAAGTAATTTAATGTTATTTATAAGATATGATGATTATTATTATGAAATATTATGCTTTGTGGATTATTATTTTGTAATATGCAAATTATGTGAGCTACTTGATAAATATGAAATGCTACCAAGTACTGGTTCCGACATTCCGTGGAAGACGGCAAAGATGTGTGATTAAGGAAAATCCAGTTTGAACCTTGGGAATAGATTAGGATACAAGTGATATGTCACTAGGATATTTGAGTTCTGAGCTCGTTGAGTTGAGTCCGAGTTCACTTATGGATGCGAACGCTTGAGCTCGTTGAGTTGAGTCCGAGTTCGCTTATGGGCGGGTTACATGGTAGCTTGCCTACATAATTTCTGCAGGCTATTGAGTTTGTCTAGCTGCGAGTATGCCACTTATGTGCATGCAATCCATGTATTCAAATTATATTCTGATGTGTTCAATGGGAGAATCTTAAGTGAATAAGGAGAATACCTAAAATGAAGGTGACATGTTGATAACTGTGGTGAATGAGAAAATTTGACAGGTATGTGCTTAAACCCTCGGGTTGAGAACTTGATATGATGAAATCGTGGTAAGATATTAAATGCAAATGTAACATGAATGTCTTGGTGATATTTATGCAAATGATGTTTTATGTTGGATTGCATGATTATGTTACTTACTATTTGCATGTGAACTTACTAAGAATTTATGCTTACTCCCTCCTTTCCATTCTTTGTAGTTTTGACAAGTCAGTTGGGAAATCGGGAACGGTTGGAGGCTCGCTCACACTATCTGTTGACCATTTTGGTATAGTGGATTGTATATTTTGAGTATGGCATGTACAACATTATAATTATTTTGTGTATATAATCTTATGATATGGCTATTGAGTGGTAAGAAAATGCTTGGTAATGATTAGCCATTGGAATGGCTATTCAAAAATCATACTTGATGTTATGTATGCTTAATGTGCTATCTAATCCATGGAAATTCATAAAAAATGTGAAATTTGCTATAAAACAGTATCATATAGCAGCAATGACGTGAGTTTGAAAAATCACTAAAAATAGTAGAGACAGAATTAAATGGTGAATAAAATAAAAAATTGAAGGTTATTGAGTCTATTTTGATATGGAAGGAACAAAATAGGAAAATGAGTTGTATTTTATTAGAAATTTGAGTTTTGGTGGAATTGGGTCAGAGCGATTTTTGAATCCCCTATTCTAAATTTATAAATTCACTAAAAAAATTTACAAAAATAATTAGGAGTCATACTTTATATGTATAGATTCCTTATTGAGTCTACTTTTAAGAGAAACAAACGGTATAGTCATCTACATTCTATACAGAGAGAAAAGTGATCCGTAGTGAATAGAGGTTAGAGCGGTCGGACACTGAAACGGGGAAAACTTTAACTAATAAACTATACTAATTGGCGTGATAAAAAATTCTGGAAAAACATTAGTAAATAGATATATGAGTTTAGTTCATGAAAAATTTATAGATTTAAATTTTGAGTTTTGTAACTTGAGATATGATTTTTTTAGCGACTGTGACGCAGACGAGCAATTTATTACGAAAGGTGAAATAAATTGTTTGAAATTGTTTAAGTGATAAATTAAGTCTGTTAACGCCTCAAGCTCGACTCTAGTGATGGTCTCGGGTAAGGGGGTGTTACATCAGTACAGGGGATTTCGAAATTGTTCTAACTATGTCTCGTACAATTTCAAATATCTCATAATATGAGATTCTTTTGCTTACACCGTTTCTTCTATGTGCAACTAGGCTCAATAACCTTCCATTTCATATATTATCCAGTCTCTAATTCACTTTCTACTATTTTTGGTGTATTTTGAAAGCCGGACTACTGCTGCTGTCCGAAACTATTTTACTACTATATTTCACTCTTTCATGATTATTTTTAAATGGGCATTTATACTAATCCATTTCTCCTTTCTTGATCATTAGGCCACCAAGTAAAGGAATATACATTTCATGTCTCAATTTAATGTGGCCTCAAAGTCTCACACATAATCATTAATCATATTTCAACCATCATTGTAAGAATACATATATGTACATCATAAACATAAAACCATAATCACAAAGTCACCACAATTTCATTTTCATAGGCATAACTTACTTATTTGTATCCTTACCAAAGGTGCATTGTTTCATGTTCACAATAGCATTTAAGCTTCAAATACATACTTGTACCTTTTCAGCATGTTCAAATATTTACCTTCTTGCTTTCATCGCAAGCTTTGAACTATCCGTTGAACCACTTGGAATACCAGAGGATAATCAGGAATTCTTGCACATATCGATGCCGATGCCATATCCCAGATATGGTCTTACACTGGCTCTCACACATCCGTGCCGTTGCATGTCCCAGACATGTCTTACACTGGCACTCGTCTCAATTTCGATGCTATGTCCCAGACATGGTGTTACACTTGCTTTCATAATATGATTGATGCATGTCCCAGACATGTCTTACACTGGCACTCATCTCAATGTCAATGCCATGTCCCTGACATAGTCTTACACTGGCTTTCATAATAAGGCTGATGCATGTCCCAAACCTGTCTTACACTGGCTCACATAATAGTAGTGTCTCGATGCCCGTATCCTAGGTATTTCCAAAGGTCCAATTGGGATTTCTCAAGGGTCACATCATAGCCAAGCTCGTTCGAAGAATTGATCATACAATTCACAAGGTTCGTCACCATAATAACTTTTAGTTCATTTCATCATTCTATAATTTGCTCATCTCAGTAAGATATCATATTTCATAAATTTCCAATATTTCATAAATACACAAAGTGAAATCAACATATTAAGCTGTCGATTATTTCATAGGGTATAATATTTTCTCATACACCCTTCCACTAACACATAATTCAATACAATAATAACAGGGAGATTTTCAAGTATAACAATAATAACATTAATAACATGTTTATTAAATCACACGGACTTACCTCGAATGCAGTTTCGGCTAATTACACCATTTTAGTTCATAACCTTGTACTTTCCGATTTAAGCCCAAATCTCGATTTTCTTGATCTATCATGATGAAATTCACTCATTTAATCGTTACATTAACTAAAACATTCTTTAATTCACAATTTGCCAAAACGACCGTTTTGCCCTTAGACTTTACAAAAATTACGATTTTTCCCTTAGGCTCGTAAATCATTTTTTATCGAATTTCCTCCTTTAGCAAGCCTAGAAAAATTCTTTTCATACTTATAGCAACTCAAAATTTCAATTATTACACACATTTACACCCTATTTTACAAACTTTACAAAATGGTCTAATTTAGGTGTTTTTCATGAATACCCTTTCACAAAAGTTGTTTATTTAACAACCAAGATTCATTTTCTTCCATAAAAATTCATCAAACAACATTAATATTCACATGTAAAAACCCTATAATTTCAACCATTTTGCAAAATAATCCCCCCATTAGATAGCACATGCTACAAGGATTCCAAAAATACAAAAAATTTCAAAAATGACTAAGAAAATCACGTACTTGCAAAGGGTTTAAGTTCCTGAAAATTTGAGCTTCAAAACCCCATTTTCTCTTGTGTTTTTCAGTGGAGAAAAGGTGGAGAAAAAAGATGATATCTTTTCTCTTTATTTTATTTTATTCTTAGTCAAATAAGTCACCAAACTCACATAACAATTTTGACTTTTTAATATCCTTGTCTCATGGCCGGACATCACTTATTTAATGGCCTATTTGCACTTTTAAAACCCCCAATTTTAATTCTCTAAGTATGTAACTCATTTGGGTACTAAAACAAAACTTTTACCCTTTATGCGATTTAGTCCTTTTTCGCAATTAAGCATGCAATCGCTAAAATTATTTCACCAAAATTTTCATGCACTCATATAATCATGCCACAACACATAAAATAATAATAAAATAATTCTCTGACTCTGAACTTGTGGTCTCAAAACCACTATTTCGTCTAGGCCCAAAATCGGGATGTTACATTTCTCCCTCTTAGGGATTTTCGTTCCCAAAAATCTTACCAAAAAAATAGTTTTGGTATTCACATAAACTTTTCTTTCCCATAATCATTGTTAAAAAAATTTCACTCGACTGTGTCTCTAATACTTATCTCTTTACCTTCCCATATCAGTATCATAAGCAGTTCATTACTATACCGTACCTCGGCTGAATTTCAACCTCTACCTGAGAGTGCATATACAAAAGGTCCCATTTATGCCATCATATCACATATACACACATACTTGAATCTTTTCAAATTTGAATAGTGAAAATAGCAGGTTCATCTCGGTCTCATACTCTTTATAATTTCACACAGTCCGATTTTTTTTTGCCAATTCAACTCTCAGTTACCTTTAATTCCAAAGCCTCCTTTCGCTTTCCCAAGAATTCATGATATAGAACCCGGATCTTCAATCCGATTAATGGAGACCAAAATTTTAAAATATCCAACAATCATAAAGACACGAAATTCCTCGAACCTGATGAGTGAAAATTCAATACATACTAGCATGAATTACATATCTTATCAGACATTTAACAATAAGCCACATAACATTTTTCTCTTTCAAAGACAGTAATAAATCAGACATGAAATCCATAGTAGCTTCTTCTCATTTCCATTCCATTTCCAACATGGGCGAAGATAATTCTGATGGCACTTGATATACATTTCTTATACTTTCAACATTTCAAGTATTCATACCCAAGGATCAACGATGTCGAGTTCCAAACTCGATCGCTAATACATTACTCTTGTAAGTTTTCTTGCGAAATCTCTGTATAAGTTCTGGATTTTCTACCCAAATGTTTACAATTGCATTTTGCTCTTCTCAAAGATCGTACAATAACTATCACTAAAAATCAAGAAGTCTTTGTCCAATGCAGACTAAATCAATTCAAATGCTTCGGTTAACAATATTTCCATTCGTCCAAACTTTGCTAATGTTAAATCCTCATACAGAAATTTGAGAACTCCAATTACTAAGATCATCCAATTACCATACTCAAATCAGAAGCACAATCATACTTGATATATATATACCGCAAGGTAAAGGTCATACTTTAACTATAAGCCATGTTTGACAAGTGATGAGATAAAGATGACCAAGAATTCACGATAAGGAAATCCATAACGGAGAAATCCAGAATATAAAAATCCAACATAAAGAAATCCAAAACAAGAAAATTCAATCACGATATCGTATCGAAAGATCGAGGAAAAAATTCATAAGAAAATATGAGAGACCTCAATGGTTCCTTAGAGAAAAGAAATCCAGAAGAAAATATCATTGTGACCACCAAAGATAGATGTAACAAGAATGACATACCTTCTCATATACATATTGGAAAAATTAACTATTCACAGAAGCCGAATCATAGCATCATATACACCCCTTTTCATCAATTCTCAACAGACGGAAGGTAACAGAATACCAGAAAGAAATAGGATCATGTAGATTATGTACCAATTAGACTGTCAATGCCTTTGTCTATCATCAAGATCAGGGAACATTTTCGTATTACAAAAGTTCATCAGAAAATAGATAGCCTCAATAACCTTTCCGCAGACAATTGATTTCATACTATATTTCAAGAGGGTCAATCATAATCTGCTCACTGTAATTACCGTACGTGAACATTTCATATTTCAAATATTATTTCCTAACATCTTTTTAGAATAGATCGATTTTCGAAGTTAACCTTTTTACTAACTATGATATTGTGAAAAATTAAATAATCTTTTAGTCAATCTGATATCTTTCTAGCTCTATCTATACTTATCAACCCATTTTCAATTACTAATCGTGCTTATAACCATTCTATCACTGAATTCTTTGGTTTCTAATCCAGAAACTTATTCATCACAAATCTCAGGAAAGTCCATTATAAAACACCACTTTGGTAAGGGGGAGGGGGTTGTAGGGCCTTTGACTCGACTCTCATATACATATGCATGTAGCACAATTTTCATCATCATGGCAACATCAGCACAATCATGTCATTCATTTCGGGTAGACTAACATTCATATTGATTTTACGCTCACTTTCTAGTTATCTCATTTAAACAAGTATACTTATGCATGCATTCCATGTTTTCTGGATAACTTTACTAATCTGTTCATTTGATCATACAAGTCATGCAAATGATATCATACAAGGGCCAACAAACATGGTTAAGTTTATCACAATCTATACTTTTACCTCGTACACCTCCATTTAGACATATCATTACAATCATGTAAATCAATCCAAACAATTTAACGCATTTAATCAGACTATGTGAATTTGCTAACCATATTCATTCAAATAAGTATACATGAATGTTCTTTCTCCTTGTATTTTTAGTAAATTATCTAAACACATGTATTCACTCAATCAAATCAACACCATGGGGTTATCAATCAATCATAGATAAGCTCATTATACCATGTACATATACATTTCACGAATTCTTATTCGTACCTTTCTAAGTTTCAACTCTTCATAACTGCACTTTATTGAATACTTTAGCATCATTATGTACGTGATTGGGTGTAGCTCAGTTAGAGAGTACCTTACCCACACAAGATAGTTCTCATTCGCGCCGGGAGACATCACACTATCACAAACTTGTGGCATGTATAGCTAAACTCTTACACGTGCTAGGTTAGTTTGAGAACCGACTAAACCATGATCTGATACCACTAAATGTAACACCCCTTACCCATGTTTGATGCCTGAATAGGGTACGACGCATCACCGAACTTAAACATACACATTCATGCAAAAATCGAGCCATAAAATCTCTTTTAATTCAAAACCTTTCAAACACATTCATGCCGTCCCTTATTTTGGTCTACGAAGCCCACAACATTCGTCGAAATCGATTCGGGACTAAACCGAGAACTTTAAGAAGTTTCAGGAAAACTTAGAAAATTTTCCCATAAAACAGGGTCACACGCCCGTGTGGACGTAGGGACATGCCTGTGTGCCTTTGGCACTCTCGTGTCCTCAAGCCGTGTAACTCTATGTTTATGACGTCAGCATGCACATCGAACCACACGGCCGGGCCACATACCCGTGTCTCCAGGTCGTGTCCCTCACACGGTTGAGACACACGGTCGTGTCTCAGCCCATGTGGTTAACACTTAGGCTATTTTGCAAGCCTTTATGTTACCCATAATCTTTTACAACCTTATGCACATCAAAATCGCAAATCATGGCATCATTTTAGTGATTAAACACTCTTTATTAAGACACATCCTTAACATTAACATGTCCTCTTACAAGTAATGCATTTACTCATGGAATACCAAGTCTAGACTCCTTATTTCACATTCATAAGACTTGTCATTTTGATGACCACTTTTATCATTATACTATGCTTACCAACTTATTCATCAAGCACTCATGTTCAATCATTATCACGTTTTGTTTACAACGTGCAATTACTATATGGCTATGACTACCTAAGTTGATCATAGAGCATACATCCAACAAACATGTCATATTACTAACCATGCATGGCAAACAAACATAATCACATTATAAACATTAGACATGACATGAATAGCTAGGCTTCCAAGCCATAATCAATATGAGCCACATCTTATAACTCAATATAAGCCAACACTTTTGGCTAAAGAAAAATAATACATGTCAATCAACTAGATCCCTATACGTGCCACTCACTTGAAATTCTAATATATGCTTCATTATTCCAAAGATGGTGACTTGATAGTGTGGTGCTGCCTCCGACAATCTCCAACCCCGAGCTAACCTAACAAGCTAAGAGAAATGGAAAGGAGGGAGTAAGCTTCATGCTTAGTAAATCCATATGAAAATAATAAGCAATTTATTAATATGCTTTCACCAGTTCTTACAACATGATCTCAAGGAAATATTGTCATTATTGCCTTTTTACCTATGTTTAGGTCAAGTTGTTTTCTTGAGTCACAGTCACTAAATCATTTATATCTAGAGTTATGGAACTCCAAATTAAGATCCATTAATTTTCCCTAAAACTACACTCACATATCTTTTTACCATAAAAGTTTCATAATTTTTGGTTTAGCCAATTAGTATAGTTTATTTTGTAAATTCACCCCTGATTTGCTGCCTGACAGCTTCAACTAGTCTTTACTAAAAATTAATTATCTCCTTATATGGAACTTGAATGATGTTCCCATTCATTTATCCTAACAATATACTTATTAAGGAATCTAGGAATATAAATTATAACCCATAATTATTTTTGTAAAATTATTTATGATTTTCCCAAGCTAGAATAGGGGATTTCGAAATCGTTCTAACTATGTCTCACACAATTTCAAATATCTCATAATATGAAACTCTTTTACTTACACCGTTTCTTCAACGTGCAACTAGACTCAATAAGCTTCCATTTCATCTAGTCTCTAATTTACTTTTTACTATTTTTGGTGTATTTTCAAAATCTAGCTACTGTTGCTATCCGAAACTGTTTTATTACTATATTTCACTCTTTCATGATTAATTTTAAATGGGCATTTATACTAATCCATTTCTACTTTCATGTTCATTAGGCCACCAATTAGGAATATACATTTCATGTCTCAATTTAATGTGGCCTCAAAGTATCACACATAATCATTAATCACATTTCAACCATCATGGTAAGAATACATATATGCACATCATAAACATAAAACCATAATCGCAAGGTCACCACAATTTCATTTTCATAAGGATAACTTACTTATTTGTATCCTTACCAAAGGTGCATTGTTTCATGTTCGCAATAGCATTTAAGCTTCAACTACATACTTGTACTTTTTCAGCATGCTCAAATATTTACCTTCTCGCTTCCATCGCAAGCTTTGGACAATCCATTGAACAACTTGGAATACCAGAGGATAATTGACAAATCATACACATATCGATGCCGATGCCATATCCCAGATATGGTCTTACACTGGCTCTCACACATCCGTGCCGATGCATGTCCCAGACATGTCTTACACTAGCTTACATCTCGAGGCTGATGCATGTCCCAGACATGTCTTACACTGTCACTCGTCTCAATGTCGATGCCATGTCCCAGATATGGTCTTACACTGGCTTTCATAATATGGCCGATGCATGTCCCAGACATGTCTTACACTGGCTCACATAACAACAGTGTCTCGATGCCCGTATCCTTGGTATTTCCAAAGGTCCAACCGAGATTTCTCAAGGGTCACATCATAGCCAAGGTCGTTTGAAGAATTGATCATACAATTCACAAGGTTTGTCACCATAAGATCTTTCAGTTCATTTCATCATTCTATAATTTTCTCATCTCAGCAAGATATCATATTTCATAAATTTCCAATATTTCATAAATACACAAAGTGAAATCGACATATTAAGCTTTCGATTATTTCATAGGATATAATATTTTCTCATACACCCTAGCACTAACACTTAATTCAATACAATAATAACAAGGAGATTTTCAAGTATAACAATAATAACATTAGTAGCATGCTTATTAAATCACAGGGGCTTACCGCGAATGCAATTTTGGCTAATTACACCATTTTAGTCCATAACCTTGTACCTTCCGATTTAAGCCCAAATCTCGATCTTCTTGATCTATCATGATGAAATTCACTCATTTAATCATTATATTAATTAAAAAATTCTTTAATTCACAATTTGGAAAAATGACCGTTTTGCCCTTAGACTTTACAAAAATTATTATTTCACCCTTAGGCTCATAAATAATTTTTTATCGAATTTCCTCATTTACCAAGCCTAGCCAAATTCTTTTCATACTTATAACAACTCAAAATTTCAATTATTACACACATTTACACCATATTTTACAAACTTTACAAAATGGTCTAATTTAGGTGTTTTTCATGAATACCCTTTCACAAAAGTTATTTATTTAACAACCAAGATTTATTTTCTTCCATAAAAATTCAGCAAAAAACATAAATGTTCACTTGGAAAAGCCCTAAACTTTCAACCATTTTTCAAAATAATCCCCCCATTAGATAGCTCATGCTACAAGGATTCCAAAAAAACAAAAATTATCAAGAATGACTAAGAAAATCACTTACTTGCAAAGGGTTTAAGTTGTTGAAAATTTGAGCTTTAAAATCCCATTTTCTCTTGTGTTTTTCGGTGGAGAAAAGATGGAGAAAAAAGATGATATCTTTTCTTATTATTTTATTTTATTCTTAGTCAAATAAGTCACCAAACTCACCTAACAATTTTGACTTTTTAATGTCCTTATCTCATGGCTGGCCATCACTTATTTAATGGTCTATTTGCACTTTAAAAACCCCCAATTTTAATTCTCTAATTATGTAACACATTTGGGTACTAAAACAAAAATTTTACCCTTTATGCGATTTAGTCCTTTTTAGCAATTAAGCATACAATCGCTAAAATTATTTCACCAAAATTTTCATGCACTCATATAATCATGCCACAAAACATAAAATAATAATAAAATAATTCTATGACTCTGAATTGGTGGTCTCAAAACCACTTTTCCGTTTAAGCCCAAAATCGAGATGTTACAATCTTCGCTTCACATCTCGATTTTGGAAGAAGCTACATGAAGCATTGGGTACAAGGTTGACTTCAGTACTACATTCCATCCTTAGATAGATGGTCATTCAGAGAGGGTGATTCAGATTCTGGAGGACATGTTAAGGAGTTGTGTGATTGAGTTCGGAGGTAGTTGGGAAGAGTACTTGTCATTAATAGAGTTCGTATATAACAACAACTATCAGTCTAGCATACAGATGGCACCTTACGAGGCATTATACGGTCGTAGGTGTCGTACACCTTCATGTTCTACTAAGTTGGGTGAGTAGCGTATTCTGGACCCTGAGTTAGTTTCTGATACTAAGGCTAAAGTTAGAGTAATTCGAGATCGACTAAAGGCAACATCAGATAAACAAAAGTTGTATGCGGATCTAAAGCGTAAGGAGATTGAGTATTCCGTGGGGGACTTAGTATTTCTCAAGGTCTCGCCATGGAAGAAGGTGCTGAGGATTGGGCGGAAGGGCAAGCTAAGCCCTAGGTTTATTGGGCCTTACCACATATTGAAACGTGTGGGATCGGTTTCCTATAAGGTTGAGTTACCTCCAGAGTTAGATCAGATTCATTGTAACATCCTGATTTTGGGCTTAGTCGGAACAGTGGTTTCGAGACCACAAATTTGATGAGGAAAATTTTAGTTTTATTATATTTTTATGGTCTACGATTTCACAAAATGATTTCATGAAAATTTCGTTCAAAATTTTCGACGTTTGGGCACTCAATTTAGTAAAAAGGACTAAATTGTAAAAAGTTCAAAAGTTGAGTTCTACATGTTAGAGGTATCAAATTGTTATGAAATTTTAAATGGGAGGTCCTTAAATGATAATTAAACCATTGTATAACTTGTTGGACAAAAATGTCCTTGATTGGGTAAAATTTGAAAGAATAGTAAAAAGGGCATTTTGGTCATTTAAGGGTAAAATGAATTAAAAGACAAATTTTAAACTCCAAATGTGTCCCTTTCTTCTTGCTACAGTAGAATGAACCCAGAGCAGCCATGGTTAGGGTTTGTTCAAGCTTCCATGCTTAATAGTAAGTGATTCCGAGCTCCGTTTTTAATGTTCTATGTATTTTTGAAATCCCGGTAACATGATTTGCTCATTTCTACCATTATCTTGAGCTAGGATTTATGTTTAAAAAATTACCCATGAATGATATGCATGTATTTTTATGTTTAATGGTAGAATATGAAGCTTGAAATTGTGTTAAACAACTTTTGCTAAGTGATTTTATGTGAAAACGAGTAAAACGGTATAATCAGTAAAAATAACTAATGTTCATAAGTACATGTTAGAGTGAGAATTTGATGTTGCCATAGAAGGGAAAAATGATCAGCGTGTCATAAACATAAGAAAATAGGAAGAATTTTAATTTTTGAACCTTGGGGCAAAAGTGCAAATATGCAAAAGTTTAGGGGTCAAAATGCAAATTTGTAAAAATATGATTTTTACACCCATATGAATAGTGTGACTAATTTGTAGGCTAAATGTGATATTATAGATCAAGGAAATTGAGATTTGGGCTTAAATCGAGAAAATACAAGGTTGTGGACTAAAATGGTGAATTGTCATTTCTGGATCCGAGGTAAGTTTGTACGTAAATAATTTATCGATTCTTTTTATTTTATTATACTTTTTTATCATATGAAATGTGGCTTCCTATAGAATGATTATTTGTTGTAAATTGTAAATTGAAAAAGGACTATGAATAAATTGTAACATGTTGGAAGTGAGGAATTTCCCGGTTGAGCCTTCGAAATAGAAACGATACGAATGATCAATTGTGAGGTCACGTGTGTAGTACTAAGTGTAGGCTACTACGTGTACCAGATTATTGGTCGCATGTGTAGTACTAAGTGCAAGCTACTATGCGTACCCGATAACTTCGATCACGTGTGTAGTACTAAGTGCAGGCTACTACGTGTATCAGATGGTTAGGTCACGTGTGTAGTACTAAGTGCAGGCTACTACATGTACCGGATAATTGGTCACATGTGTAGTACTAAGTACAGGCTACTATGCGTACCAGATAGCTTTGGCTACAAGTGTGAAAATATGTGCAGATAACTGAGTATCAGTTATTATTCCGAAGAGTTCAATGGGAAAATCGATTAAGTAAAAATACATGTGAACATGATTATATGATGAATAAGTGCAGGTATATGCTTAAGAACATTTTAACCAATGTGCTCAATATTTGAGTGAATTTCGATAAGACAAAATGGATTAAGTGAAATTATGTAAAAGTGAATTTTAGTAGTAAAACAGTGTTGGACAGCAGCAGTTGTGTGACTTTGAAAATTCACAAAAAAATTGTTAAGTTGAATTAAATTTCAAATAAATTATGGAATTAAAGCTTCATTAGTCTATTTTCATATAAAAGAAATAGGGGGAGCAAAAGAGTTGTATTATGTGATATTCTAATTTTTGTGAGACAATATCAAAATGAATTCGAGATCCCCTGTTCTAACTTGGAAAAATTGTTAAACATTGTAGAAAAATAATTATGAGTTATAATTTACAATGAGTCTAATTTTAATAGAAACAAATGTGAACGTTATCTGAGTCTCATACTATGAGATAAATAAATTTTAGTGAAAAAAGGTCGAAGCTGTCAAACAGCAAAACAGGGGAGATTTTGAATAATAAACTGTACTTATTGACTAAACTAAAATTCTGAAAATTTTATGGTGGAAAGATATATGAGTCTAGTTTCTGGAAAAATTTACAGATCTTAATTTGGAGTTCTGTAACTCCAGATATAAATGATTTAGTGACCGTGACTCAAGAAAGCAGCTTAACCAAAACATTTGTAAATGTACAATTGGGTTAGTTTTACTATAGAAAGCATGTTAGTATTATTATTATTTCATGCGAGCTTACTAAGCGTAAAGCTTACCCCCTCCTTTCCATTTCTTTTAGTGTTGTCAGGTTAGCTCATGGTTGGAGATCATCGGAGGCAGCATCACACTATCAAGCCAACACCTTAACAGTATAAACACATATGCTAGAATTATCAAGTGAGTGGCATGTATAGGGACCTAGTTCTATAACTTGTGTTATTATAATTTGGCGAAATATATTGGTCTTTAGTGAGCTAATGATTTTGACTTATAAATCTAGCTATTTATGTTATGTCTGATATTGGTGATGTGCATATGCTTGTTTTCCATGCATGGTTGGTAATATGTTATGTGTTGTTATGAATGTTTAAGTTTGTTAACGCCTTGAACCCTGTCCCGACATTGGATATGGGTGAGGGGTGTTACATTCATGATGTGTTCCAAGTCTTTATGTTGAGTGCTACCCCTCTGATCTCACGCATGTTATTTCAACTGAGGAGATTGAGGTTAGACCATATCTGACTTTTGAGGAGGAGACAGTTCAGATCCTAGTGCGTGATGTAAAAGTGTTAAAGAAGAAATCTATTCCGCTGGTTAAGGTACTTTTGCATAATCATAGTTCAGAGGAGGCCACGTGGGAACTTGAGGAGACGATGTGTGACAGCCCAAAATTGACCCTAGTCGGGAAGTGGTTTCGGGACCGCTAAACCGAGTCATAAAAATAATTAGCTGTCATATTTGATGCTTATTATATGTATATATGCATGTGCAAAAATTTCATATTTGAATTTTGTTTAATTGTAGGTGAATTTTAGTAAATAGGACTTATGTGAGAAAATTTTGAAATGTGATAGGTTAATTTATAAGGACCTAATAAAGCATGTAGTGAAAATAATGGCTTTGCATGTCAAATACTCCTTTTTTTATACATAGTGGCCGGCCATGATGGAGCATATATTAGAATATGTGGTAAATTTCCATGAAGTGGTCATTATTTTATGTAAAAGAAAGGAAATAATAAAAGAAATACTAAGGATAATAAAAGAGAAAAAACAGGGGTTATTACCTTGTTCTTCTTAGCCGTACAAGAAGAAGAAAAAGAGGGGGGGCAAAGGCATTCGGCCTTTTGAATGAAGAGAAGGTTAGTAAATTTTGTTAATCTTTCTTTTGAAATCTTAGTTTGTTCAGGTTAATCATCACGTTTTTCTTACCTAGCCATACTAAAATTTTGAATTTAGAGTGTTGGATGGAACTTTCGGTTATGGTATGTGTGAGAAGAACTTGATTTTTTTCTTACCTTTAAGTTTTGATGGATAAAGAAACAAAAGATTGTTGATGAAAGAAATTAATGTGTTAAGAGATTATATGAAACTTATTCATGTTTATATATGTTATATGCATTGAAAATGGTTGATGATTTTGGATGTGATTAGATTGAATCGGCCATGGTATATCCATAAGTATGATTTGTGCTTGTTATGTTACTCATGGTTAAAACGATTCGGCTATGGTTCATGTAAAAATAAAATATACATGTGAATTTAAAAGATGGTATGAACAAATGTGGAGTTTTGCTAGTTTAGGATTATTCGGCCAAGTGTTTATGTGGTGGAAATTAAGTGTTAAATGGAATGAAAATGATATTATATGGGGGTATGTATATTCGGCCATATGAGTAAATATATAGATGATGTTAAATTTGATTATGTATAATGGGCCATATAGAGTACACATTGTGATATTAACTTTAATTCTCTATAATTGATCAAGTGGGTGATATTGGTTTATATGGTTGAATTTGAATTACGAATATATACCTTGAAATAAAATATATCATCGACTATGTTACTTTGGAAGTAAGAATGCATTCGGCCTTGAGACAATTTATTAGTTAAGGTTCTAATGTTTTGAACAAGAATGGTTATAAGATGAAATGAAAATTATTAAAATATATATGAGTAATTAACAAGGGTGGTTGCCGTGTATATAATATTTATGTGTGTTTTATTGAAATATTTATTGGGTTAATTTTAGTAATTAGATCTTAGGTGATCAATAGCCGAATGGCTTAAAGTTAGTAAAAAGCATAAGGTGAATAAAAATAAAATGTTGCCGTATGCTTCTTTTGATAGGAAACTATTAATGTTATGGGATATAAATAACTAGCAAGGTAATTAAACTAGTTGATTTATTTATTTAAGCTCAAGAACCTAAAGGAGAGGCGTCCAACAAGGGGAAATCGAAGGTCATCGAGTAGCCGACTTGGAATTACTTTACCCAACATAAAGTAAGTCATTAAGCATATAGTTTGTATTAATTTAAATGGTCATAACGTCTATGTAATGATGCTGAATGGAATGATAAATATATATATACATGTATGTATGTGGTGATGAAAGTGTTGAATGAAAAGAAAAGAGGTGAGATGTATTGAGTTGTTGATCTCGGCACTAAGAGTGCGGGTATAAACATTTATGATCATGAGATTGGCGCTAAGTGTGCGGGTTTAAATTGTACAACACTAAGTGTGCGAGTTTGATTATGTAGCACTAAGTGTGCGAGTTTGATTATATAGCACTAAGTGTGCGAGTTGATTATATAGCACTAAGTGTGCGAGTTGATTATATAGCACTGAGTGTGCGGACTTAATATATACTTTTGAATCACTATGGACACTAAGTGTGCGACATTATTGAGTTGATCACGGACAGCGGATCGGGTAAGTACCTTGAGTTCGTGACTAATAGGCGCTATGTTTATATTTGAAGTTGAGCTTGGTAAGTTTGAACCTATGTGACAATTATAATTGAAGTCACGTACATAAGATTTATCGTGGAATAGGTGAAAGGTCGTTTAGTTGTATGATTGTAACGAAAATAAAATGATGTATGAAAATGTCTCAAATATCCTATTGATTAGTATATGCAATGTGAATGGATGACTTGGTATGAGATTGAACCGATAGGTTTGAGGAACTATGGTATGGTTCGGTATGGATGAAGTAACTAGCCTCGTTCCATTTTGCTTCCTCTTGTGATAATGTTATTAATGGATGGTAGTGCATTGCTTATGACTTACTGAGTTATATACTCACTCGGTGTTTCCTTGTCACCTATTTTAGGTTTCTTGGCTCGACTCTTTTTGCGTGATCGGGCCGTCATCGGAGTCATCACACCGGCTAGCAACTTTTGGTATCTTCTTTTTAGTCGGTCTAGGAGAACATTTCGGCATGTATAGGCTAATATGTTTTGTTGAAATTTGGTATGTAAACTTTTAGCCATGCGAAAATGGCATAAATGTTCGGTTGGATTTGGTTCTATAATGTTAGGTCGTAAGTCTTGGAAATTCGATTTTTATGCCATATGTCATGGTTGATTATTTTTGGTGTTAAAATTCATGATATGGCAATAGTGTAGTAGGGAGATGTTTGACAATGATTAGCCTTTGGCATGGCTAGTCATGATCATAATTTGTAATATGTATGATGAATTACTAGTTAGATCAAGGAGAAATCACGAAATAGGCATAGTTGCTTTAGTAACAGATGCTGGCAGCAGCAGTGACATGAGATTGAAAAATCACTAAAAATAGTAGGAGAGGAATTAATTAATGAATAAATTATGTAATCGAAGCTCGATGAGTCTATTTTCATATAGAAGAAACGAAACGACCATATGAGCTGTATGTTAGGAGATACTTAAACTCTTGTGAAACAGGGCCAGAGCGATTTCTGGGTTCCCTGTTCCGACTTTGGAAATTCATTATAAATTAACCAGAGATAATTAGGAGTCATGCCATATATGTATAGATTCCTCTCTGAGTCTAGTTTCTATAGAAACAAACGGCATCAGTATTGAAGCTCTGTGCAGGGAGTTATCCAAATCTTAATGCATGAAGGTCAGTGTAGTCGCACCCTGTAATAGGGGAGAATTTAACTAATAAACTGTACTAATTGGCCCGACCAAAAATTCTACAAAATTCTACCATATAGGTATATGAGTCTAGTTCCAGGGAAAATTTGCAGAACTGGATTTCGAGTTTCAGAACTCAAGATATGATTTTTTAAAGCGACTAGTACGCAGATTGGCAGCTTGTCTGGGAAATGTCAAATAAGTGGTTTGAAGTCTGTTAACACCTCGTGTTCGACTCCGGCGACGGTCTCGGGTTCGGGGTGTTACAATTTTATTGGTATCAGAGCTATGGTTTAGTCGGTTCTAGGACTACCATAGCACGTATGAGTCTAGCTATACATGCCTTAATGTTAATGTTTAAATGTGTGATGACTTCTGACGGTTAAAATTTTTGTTGTGATTAGTGAATGGATCCCGGTGTAGAGAGAACCTTGGCGGATGACGTTGAAAGTGTAGCGGCTGCTCCTGCACAAGGGACGCCACCTGTTGAACCTCAGTCATCTGCGAATAATCAAGGTGAGGGGGCTAAACAAGCCTTCTTTACCATGATGAATGAGTGGGTCGCACAATATGCCCGAACCAATCCGGCTGTCCAACCATTCCCGAATTTGAATAATCCACCCCAAGAGCCCGTAATGCCATCAGTTACTGATCCTGTGAGGCTGAGTAAGCCACCTGTAGACTTGATTAGGAAGCGCGGGGCTGAGGAGTTCAGGGCCATAGTTACTGATGATGCTGAAAGGGCCGAGTTCTGGCTTGATAACACCATTCGGGTGTTTGATGAACTGTCATGCACGACCGATGAATGTCTAAAGTGTGCTATATCCTTGTTGCGGGACTCAGCCTACTATTGGTGGAGGACCCTGATTTCCATAGTCCCAAACGAACGAGTAACTTGGGACTTCTTTCAAACGGAATTTCGAAAGAAATATATTAGTCAACGGTTCATTGATCAAAAGCGTAAGGAATTCTTGGAACTCAAGCAAGGCCGTTCTCAGCTGAATTTGAAGAACTTGGAAAGGATAAGAAGAAGGCTGAATTTGAAGCTAGAGACTATCGTAAAAGATCGACGGGTAAAGCTCCGTTCTCAGCTGTAAAGAAGTTCAGGGAGGACACTAATAAGTCGAGGACAACTGCGGGAATTTCCATCAGAGCACGACCACCGACGGACTCCCGAGCTACTTCGGTAGCTAGTGTGGGCAATAATCGTCAAGAGAAACCTGAATGTCCCCAATGCGGAAGACGACACCTAGGTGAATGTTGGGGTAAGTCTACTAACAGGGCCTGTTACGGATGCGGTTCGAAGGACCACTTCGTTAGAGATTGCACGGAGCTTGATGAGAAGAATAAGATTCAAGGTGCAAGACCTAGTGGAGTGACAACTAGAGGTAGACCACCGAGAATTTTAGGAGGTAGGGGTGGTAGTCAGAGAGGGGCCTCTGATACGGCTATTCGAGCCGAGAACCGTACTCCTGCTAGAGCATATGCCATTCGCGCACGAGAGGAGGCATCCTCCCCTGACGTCATCACTGGTACCTTCACTCTTTTTGATACTAATGTGATTGCATTGATTGATCCTGGCTCTACTCATTCGTATGTATGTGAAACCTTAGCATCCAGTAAGACTCTACCTGTTGAGTCTACTGAGTTCATAATTCGGGTGTCAAATCCCTTGGGTCGTTACGTGCTTGTCGACAAAGTGTGTAAGAAATGCCCCCTAGTAATTCGAGATTCCTGTTTTTCGGTGGACTTGATGCTTTTGCCGTTTGATGAATTTGATGTTATTCTTGGTTTGGATTGGTTGACCGCGCATGATGCGGTTGTGAATTGCAAAAGCAAGACTATTGATTTGAGGTGCGCAAATAACGAGATAATCCGAGTTAAGTCTACGAACTTAAGGGGGTTGCCAGCTGTAATATCAGCAATGTTGGCCCAGAAATATGTAAGAAAAGGGTGCGAAGCATACCTTGCGTATGTACTTGATGACAAAGAATTAGAAAAGAAACCCGAATCTGTACCGGTGGTTTGTGAATACCCGGATGTTTTTCCTGAAGAATTACCGGGTTTACCACCTGTTCGGGAGGTAGAGTTTGGTATTGAGCTTGTACCTGGAACTACGCCAATTTCGATAGCTCCGTATCGTATGGCACCAACCGAGTTAAAGGAATTGAAAGCTCAATTGCAAGAGTTGACGGATAGAGGTTTCGCTCGACCAAGTTTCTCACCTTGGGGTGCACCAGTATTGTTCGCGAAAAAGAAGGACGGAACCATGAGGTTGTGCATTGACTATCGTCAACTGAATAAAGTGACGATAAAGAATAAATATCCATTACCGCGTATTGATGATTTGTTTGATCAACTAAAGGGAGCCTCAGTGTTTTCAAAGATAGATTTGAGATCGGGTTATTATCAGTTGCGGATTCGAGATTCGGACGTACCCAAAACTGCTTTCAGAACGAGGTACGGTCACTACGAGTTCTTAGTGATGCCGTTCGGGCTCACTAATGCCCCTGCGGTATTTATGGATTTGATGAATCGGATCTTCAGACAGTATTTGGACCGGTTCGTAGTTGTGTTCATTGATGACATCTTAGTCTATTCAGGAGATGAGACCGAACATGCTGAACACCTGAGATTAGTGTTGCAAATTTTGCAGGATAAGCAGTTATATGCTAAGTTCAGTAAGTGTGAGTTCTGGTTAAGAGAGGTTAGCTTCTTGGGTCATGTGGTATCCGCATCGGGTATTCGAGTTGACCCGAGCAAAATTTCAGCCATACTTAACTGAAAGCCTCCAAGAAATATTACCGAAGTTTGGAGCTTCCTGGGGCTCGCCGGTTATTACCGACGATTTGTAAAAGGTTTCTCAATGATAGCCACACCAATGACGAAGCTACTTCAAAAGGATGCTAAGTTCGAATGGACGGAGAAATGTAAAAAAAGCTTCGATCAACTGAAAACTCATTTGACTGAAGCTCCAATTTTAGTGCAACCCGAATCAGGCAAAGAGTTTGTCATTTATAGTGATGAATCCTTACTTGGGCTAGGTTGTGTGTTGATGCAAGAAGGTCGAGTTGTGGCTTACGCGTCGAGACAATTGAAGCCACACGAGAGAAATTATCCAACCCATGATCTCGAACTAGCCGCCATCGTATTTGCTTTGAAAATATGGCGACATTATTTGTTTGGCGAAAAGTGCCATGTATTTTCGGATCACAAAAGTCTCAAATATTTGATGACTCAAAGAGACTTAAATCTGCGACAAAGACGTTGGCTTGAGTTGTTGAAAGATTACGAGCTTGTCATTGATTACCACCCGGGAAAGGCTAATGTGGTTGCGGACGCCTTAAGCCGGAAATCGCTGTTTGCTTTACGAGCGATGAATGTGCACTTGTCTGTTCTACCCGACAATGTGTTAGTAGCTGAATTAAAGGCCAAACCATTATTGATTCATCAAATTTGTGAAGCTCAGAAAGTCGACGATGAATTGGTTGCAAAACGGGCTGAATGTATTCCGAATATGGAATCCGAATTTCAAATTGATGATGACGATTGTTTGAGGTTCAGAAGTCGGTTGTGTGTTCCAAGAAATTCAGAACTCATTTCGATGATTCTGAACGAAGCTCATTGTAGCCGAATGTCAATTCACCCAGGGAGTACGAAGATGTACAACGATTTGAAACGTCGGTTTTGGTGGCATGGTACGAAGATGAGTCTAGTTTCTATAGAAACAAACGGCATCAGTATTGAAGCTCGGTGCAGGGAGTTATCCAAATCATAATGCATGAAGGTCAGTGTAGTCGCACCCTGTAATAGGGGAGAATTTAACTAATAAACTGTACTAATTGGCCCGACCAAAAATTCTACAAAAATTCTACCATATAGGTATATGAGTCTAGTTCCAGGGAAAATTTACGGAACTGGATTTCTAGTTTCAGAACTCAAGATATGATTTTTAAAGCGACTAGTACGCAGATTGGCAGCTTGTCTGGGAAATGTCAAATAAGTGGTTTGAAGTCTGTTAACACCTCGTGTTCGACTCTGGCGACGGTCTCGGGTTCGGGGTGTTACACGATGCAACAATAATACCCTCATTTGTTTTGACCAGGTAAATTTTGAGGCCAAAATTTTCTTTTAGGAGGGTAGAGTTCTAACGCCCCAAGTATTTATGTTTGTTTGGTTGTGACGCAAATGCATGTCTGATTCAGTGGTTAAGTGTCCTGGGAAGAGTTTGAGCAGTCCTGAGTTCAAGACTTGGCTTATGAAATTTTTTTTGTTTTTGCATGGATAAACCCTTGGCTCTAGACAGTAAGCTCTTAGATAAAAGTGGGTAAAACATGACAAAGAGAAAACCTGCTGGTCTAGGGGATAAGTGGCGTGCTACCTATGTCTGAGATCTAAGGTTCGAGTCTTGGATTTCATAATGGATTTTATTTTGTTGTGAGTCGGTGGGAGTGTTCTAGGCTGACCGAAAATCTAAAGAGTTTGAAAGGGGTTCAAATTGGTTGATGGAGAGTTTAGAAGAGAGATTTGAGGACTGGATGAAGGAGTAGGGGAGTGGTGGTGCCGAAGTGGGATTCTCCTCAACCATTCGACTGGTTGTGGCATCCCTAGCCATTCGGTTATAGGACCTTTTGACTCTTAGTACAAAAATTGTTCTAGTTTTCTCTCCTTTTTCGATAGCTATTACCCCTTCTGCTTCTTTTCACTCTTTTGTTGCTGCCTGTTTGGTAGCCGAATTTCACTGGTGACCATTCGGGTACGTTTTTGTGTGGCTTACTTTGGTTTTTTTCTCCAATATCGTGCTTTGGGTTGATCAACTTTCCTCTCTCCATCACTCTTCCTCTCTCAATTTTCTTTGCCTTAGCTGAACCTTCATTCTTCCCCTCTCCCTATCGGTCATTGACATTCATTTCTCCTTTTGTCTTTGGCCGAATACTCTTCTCCTTCCCTTTTATCAATTTTTTCGGGTTTTAACAATTGTACCTTGGTACTGTTTCTGATTAGTTCCTCTTTCCTTCTCCCTCATTATTCTTTCAGTTTTCGACAGGCTTCTCTTTCACTGCTTAAGCCGAATACCCTTTTTCCCTTGTTGCAAATCCCCTTCTTTCTTTCTTGCTTATTGAATCACTTTTGGTTCCTAGAACCTTTTCGAGTAGTGAAGCACTATTCACTAGTGTTGAAATGATCAAATCTCTCTCTGCATTCGATTAAAGGTAACTTTACCTTTATCTATCGTGTTGGACTTTGGTGCATGGCTTGCGTTTTAGAATGTTGGCTGATTGCCTGATTTCCCCTTATCTCTGGTTTTGTGTTTTCAATAAGCTAGTGTATGTTGATTCAAGCCATATGTCTATGCAATCATTATTAATGGATTTTGCTAGTAATGCAGTTATTCGACAAGGAGGGTGTAATCAACCTTCGTCAGTGGTTTAAGCAGGCTTAACCGCACTCTTCAAGCAAGGTAGGTCTCAAATATCATTTTGGATTAAGTGCTAAAAAGAGGGTGATTAACCCTACTATCAAGCGATTAATTGAATGCCTTGTATGAATGTAGGTTTTGGTGCTCGTGGAAACAAGGTGTGTAACCACACTACTATAATCGTAAAACAGCAAAAGCTAAAAAATATGACTATGATGCTACACAAGCGTGCGCTCGCTCGTGTAGTAATACGAACGCGTAAATGTGGGTGTTTGATCGTAGCGGCCACCATGAGCAATCTTATGGGCTTAGGCCGATTTGGGCCATACTGGGCTGAAATGGGCCGTGCAGGCCCTACGGACGCGTGGGCCCCATACAGGTAAACCACATGAATGTATGGAGAATATTGGGCTGGGCTGTGTAGTTCACATGGCCAGGGCCGTTTTTGGGCATAGTGGGCTACACGGGCATGTGGGCGCACATGGGCCTGCATTATGGGCCTTGGGCCCATTTTCACTGTTTGACTATTAAGGTTGCACAGGTTGCCCGAGACGATTGTGGACCTACTGTTGGGTCGGTAAGCATACCTCGACCCTAAAATTTATAAATGTCTATGTAACACCCTAACCCTTATCTGTCACCGGATTAGGGTCCAGAGGCATTACTGGACTAAAACACAACACTACACTTCCACCCAAGTCATATTCATATTTGTGTACAAATGTTAAATAAATATAAATCATAATTTTGTCATTAAATAATATACAATTATTTCTATGCTCATAACTAATCTACAATTAAATTTTAAATCGTATCATTTACCACATGGCAAAGTTAAAACATGATCCAACATATAACAAAACAAATTTTATTCTTACTGAACATATAAAAAATCAATAATTTCATTAATTGAATGACAAACTTATTTTATATAAGTCATGTGCATACACAAATTTTAAATGTCGAATGAACAAATTCAATAATTACCCTTTATAAACACTTACGTGTCATTAACATATAGGCTCATATGAAATTCATTTTGTTTTGCATATAAATATAACTTAAAAGCAAACATTCGGTTATATATGAAATAACCCATTTCATTCTTTACCTATTCGGCCCACACAATTCATTGATACACCTTCATAAATTTACAATTAACTAACGAATCTATACAACCATGCATGTATACACATTAACCAAAATATAAGCACACACATATATATATACACCTATAAAGACATGTAAGAATTCAACTAACATATTATAACCGCATACTAATACAAATATAACCTTTAAAAAAAATTAGACTAATCTTCTTATGCAAATCCAAGTTCCACTATGTCTAATTACCAAAATAAGTAAATCAAGCATTAAACATAACATTAATATAGTCCATTAGTAGACACTGAATCTACCTCATGCAATTATATATACTTTGAATACATTATACCATACCCGAACCTATTAATGATGTACATATATAATATATGCAACTTACCTAAAATAAATATCACATTTAACATAAAATGTATACCAAACCTTCGACCAAAATTTTATCCATAAAGCATATACAATATTTATCAACAACCAAGCTCAATGAACATTTAACCCAGAGAATATAAAACCAAATTTAGGCATGACAAGCAAACCATTTTCAAAGCACGTGGTACCTAACACAAACATTATCCATACATAGCATGTAACTATAAAACCAAAGTGAACATAAACTGAACCTAATATAACCAAATTTAAAAATAAAAGTTTTGCCATTTTCACATGGCTTATATACATAACAAACATTCGGCATTTTCAAAATATGATCCAGCCTATACATGCCATAATTCAAAAATGCAACTTATAAAATACCTAAGGCGGTTGATAGTGTGAATGACTTTGCTAACGATCCCCGAGCTCGTAACTCGAATCCAAAAATTTATAAATGAGAAACACACATATATATAGAGTAAGCTTTTTATAGCTTAGTAAGTCATAAGCAAATGTATGTTCCAATGTTATTAACAACATAATTAACTAAACCAAATTATATTATCCTAATACATTTGGATCCAAACATAATAAATTTATATTATATAAATATGCATTCATTAATATATGTCACCTTGGCCTATTGCTTATATAGTCAAATTTACATATTATAATTCAACTACCCAAGCCAAACAACATTACAAACCTAGTTCACATACTCACAATTTCAGAAGCTCATATATCACAATATAGTTTCATATACACCTATTAGTTATGTAACCGAACAAACCACATCACATATTCCCATATTTAAGGATTATTCATAACATGCAAGTTACTCATTCGCAAGGCCAAATATACAAATCATATACACATATTTTGTTCATTTACATCTTACAAGATTTACAACAAATAACCAAGATACTTACTTACCTTACCTCAAATAGATAATAAGTTAATTCATACTTGGCAATAGCTCATTTTACACATTTGAACACAATTTACCTTTGTCCGATGAACCATTCAAAATTGGATAGGACACTCAGATAATCACACATATCGTACAATGCCAACGTCTCAGACGTGGTTTACATGTAATCACATATCGATGTCACTGTCCCTAACAGGGTCTTACTAGCACACATATATCGGAATCACATATCGATGCCATGGTCTTACTCGTAAACATATATTAGAGTCCTATGTCATGACATATGTATCCTAACTATTCCTAAGGTTCATACAGGGCTTTCAGACGTCGTAACTCGGTCGGAACAGATTTGGAATTATAGAAACCTAGCTAATTCATATTCAGACATAGCACATATAGTTTCATAAATTTCATTTCAGCATGTATATTTAGCATTTAATTAAGATTAAATACGTCTATTTTCTTATAAACTTACCTCGGACGATACAAAACGGAATAGGACAGCTAGTCGCCAACTTTCGTTTTCCCCCGATCCAAATATGATTTCTTTGGTTCTTGATCTAAAAATATTCAAATTAAGCTCATTAAAACATATTTTCATTCAATTTAGTCCAAAAACACATAAATAGGTAAATTACCATTTTACCTTAGACATGTACACTTTTTACAATTTAGTGCACAAAACACAATTTTCAAAATTTCAGCATACCCATGTTGGGCCGAATTTTACCCACTCTCATACTAATCTATATATTTCATTTATTTCACAAGTCCCTCAAATTATTATTTTTTCAATTTAGTCCTAATTACTCAAAATCATCAAAAACTCCAACACAAAACATGTTAATCTAAAACAGATCTTTCATATTTCATCATCAAACAACAAAAATCACAAGCTCTCATCAATGGCATAGCTCAAAATATTCACCAAAATAAAAAATTTAAGCATGGGTTTTGTAGTACTCGAAGAAACGATCACAAAAAACGTAGAAATTATCAAAAACCAAGCTAAACTCATACCTTGATTGAGCTTTAAAGATGGTCGAACCCTAGCTCTTTTTATTTCTTTTTCTTTTGTTTATTTTCGGTAATGAAGAAGATAATGAACAAAATAATTTAATTATGCTATAATATGATATATTATAACATGTTTTTCAATTTACTATTTTAACCTTTATTATAAAATTATACTATCATGTTTAATATGTCCTTAGCCGTCCTCCCAATTTAATAATGGCCCAATTACAACTTAAAAACTTCATATTAAAAAGACATTAACAATTCGGTCCTCACACATTAAGCTATCAAGTTTTCATTTTACGCGATTAAGTCCTTTTATTTAATCGAGCACCTAAACGACAAAATTAAATCACGAAAATTTCACACATGCTAATCCACACATAATAAACATAGAAAATAAGTTTTAAAATATATTTTTGACTCAGATTTGTGGTCCCGAAACCACCATTCTGATTAGGGTCTAAATCGGGCTGTTACAACTCCCCCTTAGGGTTTGCATCCTCTGGCTCCCACGTTGCTTCCTCAACTCTGTGTTTATGCCACAGTACTTTAACTAACGGAATTTTATTATTTCGTAACTCTTTAATCTCACAAGCCAGAATACGAATCGATTCTTCCTCGTACGTCATATTAGGCTTAATCTCAATCTCAGACGGACTAATCACAAGTGAAGGGTCAAATTGATATCTACGAAGCATCGAAACATGGAATACATTGTGGATGTTTTCTAACTCAAGTGGCAACAACAATTTGTAAGCAACCAGCCTAAATGTTCTATAACCTCATACGGCCCAATAAACCTCAGACTCAATTTGCCTTTACGACCGAATCTGAGTATTTTCTTCCACAGTGAGACTTTCAAAAAGACTTTGTCTCCAATCTGGAACTCTATATCTTTTCGTTTCATGTCTGCATATGATTTCTAATGATTTAATGTTGCTTTCAGACTTTCATAAATCACTTTTACTTTCTGTTCCGTATCTCTGATCAAGTCAACCCCGTGTATCTTATTTGCACTGAGCTCAATCAAATACAATGGTGTATGGAATTTACGACTGTACAAAGCCTCATAAGGTGCCATTTTGATACTCGATTGAAAGCTGTTATTATAAGCAAATTCAATCAGAGGTAGGTATCGTTCCCACGTACCTTCAAACTCGAGAATGCAATATCTCAACATATCCTCATGTATCTGTATGATTCACTTAGACTGACCATCTGTTTGTGGATGGAAAGTAGTGCTGAAATGTAATTTCGTACCCAATGCATCTTGCAGTCTCTTCCAAAATCGCGATGTAAACCTTGGATATCTATCCAAAACAATAGATATAGGTACCCCGTGTAATCTCACAATCTGAGAAATGTACAATTCAACTAGCTTATCAAGTGAATAATCTGTACGTATCGAAACAAAATGAGCTAATTTAGTCAACCTATCAACAATAACCTAGATTGCATCTTTCTTTCTCGGTGTCAACGGTAAACTAGATACAAAATCCATAGTAACTCTGTCCCAGAAGGTACCTGATGCTCGGCTTTTACTTATTGATAGATTAAACATTTCAAAACAAAGTCAGAAATGTCTCGTTTCATACCATGCCACCGATAAAGCTATTTCAGATCATTATACATCTTCGTACTACCTGGGTGAACAGATAACCGATTACTGTGAGCCTCATTCAAAATCATTTGAATCAACTCTAAATTTCTCGGGACACATATCCAGTTCCTGAACCTCAAACAACCCTCAGGATCAACTCTGAATTCTGAATCAACCTCTGCATCATACTGAGCTCGTTTTGCTAACAATTCATTATCAACCTTCTCGGCATCACAAATTTGTTGAACAAATAATGGTCTTGCTTTCAATTCAGCTATTATTAAGCCATCATCAGACATAGCCATATGCCCATTCATTGCACATAAAAAAATAGTGATTTTTGGCTTAAAGCATCAGCAACAACATTTGCCTTTCCCGGGTGATAGTCAATCACAAGCTCATAGTCTTTTAGCAATTCTAAACATCGGCTTTGTCTCAAATTTAGATCTTTCTAAGTCATCAAGTATTTCAGGATTTTGTGATCAAAATAAAGATGACATTTCTCACCGAATAGATAGTGACACCAAATTTTTAATACAAATATTATAGCTGCCAATTCTAGGTCGAGTGTCGGGTAGTTCTTTTCATGTGGCTTTAATTATCTCAAGGCATAAGATATAACTCTACCTTCTTGTATTACAACACATCCCAAACCATTTAAAGATGCATCATTGTAGATATCAAATTCTTTACTCGATTCTGGCTGAACTAGCACTGGAGCTTTGGTCAAAAGGGCTTTCAACTGATCAAAGCTTTTCTGGCACTTTTCTGACCACTCAAACTTAACATCTTTTTGCAATAGCTTTGTCATTGGGGCTGCAATCATAGAGAAACCTTTCATGACCCGTCTATAATAACCAACAAGTCCCAAAAAACTTCAGACTTCAGAAATATTCTTAGCTAAAATTTTACTCGGATCAACCCGAATACCCGATACTGATACAACATGGCCTAGAAAATTGACTTCACTTAACCAGAACTCACATGTACTGAACTTCACATACAACTATTTATCTCGCAAAGTCTGTAACACAAGTCTTAGATGCTCAGTATGTCCGGTTTCATCATGAGAGTAGATCAAAATGTCATTTATGAACACGACCACAAACCAATCCAAGTACTATCTGAAGATCCGATTCATCAAATCCATAAAAACTATAGGTGCATTAGTAAGTTCGAAAGGCATAACCAAAAACTCGTAGTGTTCCTACCTCATTCAAGACACAGTCTTTGGCACGTCAGAGTCTTTAACTCACAACTGATAATAGCCTGATCTCAAATCTATCTTCGAAAACACTGTAGCCCCTTTTAGTTGATCAAACAGATCATTAATCCATGGAAACGGATACTTATTCTTTATAGTCACCTTATTGAGATGTCTATAATCAATGCTCATTCTCATAGTTCCATCTTTCTTTTTCACAAACAGTGCTGGTGCACCCCAAGGAGAGAAACTCGGCCATGCGAAACCTCTATCTGTCAATTCTTGCAACTGAGCTTTTAATTCTTTTAATTCTGTAGGTGCCATCCTATATGGAGCTATGGATATCGGCGTTGTCCCAAGCATTAACTCAATACCAAAATCTACCTCTCGAGGCAAAGCCGATAATTCTTCAGGAAAGACATCCAGATACTCGCACATAACAGGTACTGATTCAATGTTTCTTTCGGCCACTTTACTATCAAGCACATATGAAAAGTAAGCTTCGCAACCTTTTCTCACACATTTCTAAGCTAACATCGAAGAAATCACTGTTGGTAACCCATTCAAATCATTAGATTCAATCTGAATGATATCATCATTCTGGCACAGTAAATCAATAGTCTTTCTCTTGCAGTTTACAACAGCATCATGCAAAGTCAAGTAGTCCATACCCAGAATTATGTAAAACTTATTAAATGGCAACAGCATCAAATCAGCCGGAAAGCACGAATCTCAAACCATCAAGGGACAATTCTTACACACTTTGTCAACCATAACACACCGGCCCAAGGGGTTTGACACTCTAATCACAAACTCAGTAGACTCAACAGGTAAAGTCTTAATGAATGCTAATGTCTCACACACATAAGAATGAGTAAAACCTGGATTAATCGATGCAATTTCATTAGTATCATAAAGAGTGAATGTACCAGTAATGACATCAGGGGTTAAAGCCTCCTCTCGTGCGCGAATAGCATAGGCTCTGGCAGGTGCACGAGCCTCAGATCTGGCTGCTGAATCTTTAGTCCCTCTCTGAATGCCATTCGCATTACCTGTATTTCTGGGTGGTCTACCTCAAGCTGCACTATTACCCGTTCTAGTATTCTGCACTGGATTTTCTTCAGCAAACACTGGGCAATCACAAATATAATGATCCATCGATCCACATTTAAAACAAGCCTGATCATGCAAGCTGAAACTACCGGGATTTCATTTCTCAGAATGCTTACAATCAGGTTGATTTGATCTGACATTCCCTACACTAGCTACTAAGGTAGCTCTCGAACTCATAGGTGGTCAACTCTAATCCCGTCTAGAATAACTCGAAGTGGCTTTGGAATAGCTGAAATCATCTCAAAACTTCTTTGGTGCCGACTAGAATGACTTACCGGATGTTCTTTCACGCGCATCTCTAGTTTCAAAATCAGCTTTCTTTTCTCTTTCCCGAGCTCTTCAGCTTTGCAGGCTCGCTCAACCAGTACTACAAACTCTTTTATCTCCAGTATGCCAACTAACAGTTTAATGTCTTCGTTCAGTCTATCTTCAAATCTTTTACATATTATGGCTTCTGTAGAAACACACTCTAGAGCATACCAACTTAGTCTCAAAAATTTTTGCTCATACTCTGTCACGATCATCCGACCCTGTTTCAACTCGAGAAATTCTTTCCGCTTCTGATCAATAAATCTCTAGATGATATACTTCTTACGGAACTCAGTCTGAAAGAACTCCCAGGTAACCCGCTCTTTCGGAACTACTGATACTAGAGTATTCCACCAGTGATATGTTGTATCTTGAAGTAAAGATATGGCACATTTCAAGCGCTCATCTAGGGTACAGGACAGCTCATCAAACACACGGATGGTATTATCAAACCCAAACTCAACCCGCTCAGCATCACCATCATCAGTTGCTTTAAATTCTTCGACCCCGTGTTTCTGGTTTTATCAACAGGTGGCTTATATAATCTCAGTGGATCACTTACTTGAGCTATAGCGGGCATCGAAGATGGATAGTCAGTGTGTTAGTTTAGATATACTAAGTAAACCAGTCATTCATCATTTGGTAAAAGGCTTGTCTAGCCTATCCCTCCTGGTTACTCGAAATCAGTTGTGTAACATCCTGAAATAGGTCCTAGTCGGAACAGTGGTTTCGAGACCAAAAATCCAAAGTTGAAATATTTATTTTATGATTATTATGAGGTCTAGAATATGAAAATATGCATGTGTTAAAATTTCATGAAAAAAAATTATGAGTAAGGTGTCCAATTGGAAAATAAGGACCAAATCGAATAAATCGTAAAACTTGGAATCTAGAAGGCAAAATCAGCCATTCTTCTCCCTCATCCAGCCGAAATTCTCAATCCCACCATAGTTAGGGTTTTCAACATTTTCAAGCTTAAAAGTAAGCCCTCCCAAGACCCATTTTAATGTTCTTTGTATTTTTGAAATCCCAATAGCTTACTCTCTCCATTTCTACCGATATTTTAAATTAGGGTTCATGTTTGCAAAGTGACTCATGCATGAAATGTTTATTCTTTGACATTTTATGGAGGAATATGAAAGTTGGATGTGTGTTAAACATCTTTTCCTAGGTGATTTTCATGAAAAAACCCTAAAAGGACCTTTTTGTAAAAGGTGTAAAATATGTGGTAGAAATGTGAAATAATGGAAAAATGTGGGCTTCCATAAGAGGGAAAAACATTCGGCTAGGCTTGGGTAAGGTAGAAATTACATGCACTTCATTATATGAGCCTAGGGACTAAATCGTAAAAATGTGAAAGGTTAGGGGCAAAACGGTCATTTTTTCGAGGTAAAATTTAGACCCGAAAGGAATAATGTGAGGTATTAATGATTTATTTTTATTGTTATAGACCTTGAGGAACAAATTTCGGAGGTCGATCGAGGAAAACGAAAGGTTTCAGAATAACCGAAACACGAAACCAAGATGAATACCAGGTATGTTCAAATAACTTAAAGTAAACTCATAATATACCTAGTTGCATGTTTTATGAATGTATGAATATTGTATTTGATGATGGCATGAAAATCCATGCAATGTGTTATTAATAATGACATTATGAGAAATGTCTCGGTTGAGGTTAAAAAGGAAGTCCGATAGGTTAACCATGATTTACATGTGACTTGAGATCCTACATATGTTGTAGAGATGGGTAATCTGTTGATCTCAAATATAGAAAAGATCTAGCCCAGACGGGTGTTCCTTGAGTGATCGAGCCTCCCGAAGAATATGTGTGCATTGTGAATTTAGCTCAGACAGGTAATCCGATTAGGGTCTGAATTTAGCCTAGACTGCTAATTCAGATCTGAGCTCATTAAGGGTGTTTGTCACTATAAGGGATTTAACTAGACTGGTAATCTTGACATCACCTTATGAGTTGATGTTACGGGGGATTTAGCCTGGACTAGTAATCCTGCCGCAAGATGCGAGGTTCGCGGGAGTGCGTACATGAGATGATCGCTCTTATGACTTGACGGTAAATGGGTAATCCATCGAGATTTCTAAGAAACTCAACGGGTTTAATATGAGATATAAAAAAGAAAACGCTGAATGATGAGCCCATCTTAGACAAGTTACATGGTGCATTGTTATGTGACTGTCTTGATTGAGTGCATGTGATAGGGAAACCATTCCGTGCTTGTTGGTCTTATTGCCTAATATGGTTGCATGCTAATTAATTTGTAAGTTTACTTTCCAATTATTTGGGCTTACTAAGCATGTAAATGCTTACCCCTCTCTTTCTTCTGTCTTACAGAGCTCGATGACTCATAAAGATTGGAAAATGGTCAGAGATTCAACACACTATCATCTTATCCAGCTTCGGTATATAGATACTTTTATTTTGATCAATGGCATGTATATGGCTTTTGTTTATTTTGTTATAAATATGAAGGCTTGGAAAGGTATACCTGTTCACTTGTATATGGCCATGGGAATTGGCTCACTTTGATGTAGGTTATGACCTACAAATTTGTGCATGTTTATGTTCAATTGTGCTAGTGATGATGAATTATGGCCTACCACATCTCTATGCATGTAATGTGACCAAATCACATGGGATGACTAGGTCATAATTGGCAATGGGTAATAATAATGAGCCAATATTAAAAGTATTTTAAGGCACAAAAATCCTTAATACAAAGGGAATAACCTAGCATATGTAAAACTGATGGGATGAGGTTTACATGAAATGAGGATTATCAAGGTCATTCAAGATGTATAATTAGGCCTTGTTATGTATTATGGGAACCTGTAAGAGTATGGGGTTGATTAAGGGTGACCAAAGGCTTGGAAAATAGCCTAACAAGGTCCACACGGGTAGACACATAGAAGTGTGTCTAGGCCGTGTGTGACACACGGATCACCCCATGGGCATGTGGTATGGCCGTGTGTCCCCTGTACCTAAAAATTTTAAGTCAGAATGCATGGTAGTAAACACACATGTAGAGACATGGTCATGTGTCCCAACTGTGTGGAGGGCGACCTAGCACACGGGTGTATGTCTTGGCCATGTGCCCCTAAATGCATGCTAACGTCATAAGCCAAATGCTCAAGTTTTTGGACACGGGCAACCACACGGGCGTGTCTAGGCTGTGTGAAGGACATAGGCCAGGGACACGGGCGTATGGTTGGCCATGTGAAAACCCCTGTAGGTTCAAAATGGAAAATAATTTTTAGAAATTCAACACGGGTGTAGGACATGGGCGTGTCCCAAAGCACACGGGCGTGTGCATTGCCCCATACGGGCGTGTGAGGCTTAACCTAGAAAATTTTCTAAAAACTTTCTCAAGTTCTCGGTCTAGTCCCGGACCCTTTTCAATGTATGATTTGGGCCTCGTAGGCCCATAATAGGGACACTAAGATGTTATTTGAATTGTTTCAATTTGGAACAAAATTTTATAACCTGTATTACCTGAAAATGTTTGAGTACATGTCTAGTAACGCCTCGTACCTGGTTCTAGTCTTGGGTACGGGTAAGGGGTGTTACATTTAGTGGTATCAGAGCTACGGTTTAGTCAGTTCTAGAACTACCATAGAGAGTATTGAGTTTCGTTATACATGCCATTATACGAACGTTGATAGTGTTACATCTCCTAACAATTTAATTGTCTTTGAATATAGTAAGTGTCTTCAAATGAAGCACAAAATGAATCCGAGGGAACCTGAGAGCCATGCTCCAGCTTCTGTACAATGATTCATTTTTAGTAGTAGTAGAAGGCTTATATCTAAAGGCCGGGAAGAGTCCAGAGCTGTCTTCTTTGACATGATGGACGAATGGTTTGGGGATTATTTAAGAAATCGCCCTAACATACCACGACCTCCCCCGTCCCCAACCAACCTGATGAGGAATTGCCATGAGGTATGACACTTGTAAGAATTGGTAAAGCCCCTGTAGACAAGCTTAGAAAGTTTGGGGCTGAGTAATTTAAAGCTAAGATTGATGATGATGCTGAACGAGCTGAGTTCTGGCTCGAGAATACTACACGAGTATTGGACAAATTATTGTGCACATATGAGGAGTGTTTAAAGTGTGTTGTATCTCTTCTAAAGGATACTGCATACCACTGGTGGAAGACTGTATCTTCAGTAGTACCAAAGGAAAACTTCACCTGGGAATTTTTCTCGGCAGAGTTTAAGAAGAAATACATCAGTCAAAGGTTCTTGGATTTGAAGCGAAAGGGCCGATTCCCTCGATTCTGATATTATTGACTGATTTGTGCGGATATCCAGAAATCTTTTCAAACAAGGAAATAAAACTGTATTAGAATACGAAAGGAAATGCGTGAGACTAAGTTAATATGAAACTGAATGGGTCCAAACAGAGTCAGAAATGTGTAAACGCTTTGAGGAAGGTCTGAATGAGGAAATCAAGTTAATCATTGGGATCCTTGAGATACGAGAGTTCACTACATTAGCTGATCAGGCCAAGAAGGCTGATGAGCTCAATAATGAAAGGAAACAAGTAAAGAGAGAAGCTCGAGTTTTGAGTAAGAGATCCAGTGGTAAGACGCTCATATTTCCCACGAAGAAATTAAGGAGTTAACATGAATGCTCCACTTCATCGGTAGGATGTTCAGGTAGAGTGAGTAGCCCTAAACGATGTAACTAGAAGTCTTTCTCCCCGATGGTGACTAGCGTGTGGAGTGTAGATGATCAAAAGCTGAAGTGCAAAAGTTGCAACAAAATTCATTTTGGAGAGTGCCAAATAAAGAGCAGCGCATGCTACAGATGTGGTTCTCTTGACGACTTCCTCAAAGATTGCCTCTAGCGAACTGATAAAGAGGTGGAAGTAGCCCCAAAGTCAAGTGCTCCTATTCCACGAGGTAGATCTCCGAGGAATCCTAGAAGTGCTAGTGGCATTCGAGTTGCGGCCAAAGACACTGCAAAATCAAAGGCTTAAGCCCCGGTAAGAACGTATACAATAAGCGTTCGATAGGAAGCCTCTACTCCTGACGTCGTCAAGGGTACTCTTTCTCTTTTTAATACTTGTGTTGTTGCCTTAATTGATCTGGGGTCGAGGCACTCATACATTTGCATGAGATTGGTGTCTAGTATGAATATATCCATTGAACCTACAAAATTTCTTAACAGAGTGTCGAACCCATTAGACAAGTCAGTTCTTGTCAATAAAGTCTGTAAGAATTGTCCTTTGACGAGTTTGATGTAATACTTGGTATGGATTGGTTAGCCCTGCATGATGTAGTTGTAAACTATGGTAGGAAGTATATTGTATTGAAGTGCCCAGATGGTGAGATTCTACGGGTTGATTCAAGAGAATTGGGTACACCTCTGGTTGTAATTATGTAACACCCCGAACCCGAAACCGACACCGGAGTCGAACACGAGGTGTTAACTGACTTTAACCCCTTATAAAATTTATTTTCCAGACACTGCCCAATCTGTGTACTAGTCGTTTTAAAAATCATATCTTGAGTTTCGTAACTCGAAAATCAGTTTCGTAATTTTTCCCAGAAACTAGACTCATGTCCCCATCTATGTATTTTTTTCTAGAATTTTTGGTTGGGCCAATTAGTACAGTTTATTAGTCAAAATCTCCCAAATTGCAGGGGTCGACTACACTGACCTTTGCCCATTACGACTTGAATATCTCCCTGCACGGGGCTTCAATACTGATGCCGTTTGTTTCTATGAAAACTAGACTCAGAGAGGAATCTGTACATATATGGTACGACCCCTAATTATCTCTGGTTAATTTGTAATGAATTTCCAAAGTCGGAGCAGGGAATCCAGAAACCGTTCTGGCCCTGTCCCACAAAAATCTGATTATCTCTTAATATACTGCCCATATGATCTTTTCGTTACTTCCTCATGAAAACAGACTCATCGAGCTTCGCTTACATAATTTATTCATCAATTAATTCCACTCCTACTATTTTTTAGTGATTTTTCAATCTCATGACACTGCTGCTGCCAGCATCTGTTACGAAAGTAACTAGGTTCATTTCATGCCTACCCTTGATCCAACTCAATCGAACATTCGTGCCATTTTTGCATGGCTTAAAGTTTACATGCCAAAGTTCAAACACAACGTAATAGCTTATACATGCCAAAATGTTCTTCTAAGCCAACTAAGAAGAAAGTACCAAAACTTGCTATCCGGTGTGATGACTTCGATGACGGCCCGACCACGCAAAAATAGATGAGTCCAAGCAACCTATAATGGGTGACAAGGAAACACCGAGTGAGTTTATAACTCAGTAAGTCATAAGCTATGCACTACCATCCATCAATAACGTTATCACAAGAGAAAACAAAATGGAACGAGGCTAATTACTCCATCCATTCCGAACCATACCATAGTTCCTCCAACCTATCAATTCAATTTCATATCAATTCATGCATTCACATTCCATATACTCATCAATAGGACATTGAAGCATTTTCATAAATCAATTTATTTTTGTTACAATCAAACGACTAAACGGCCTTTCACCCATCCTACGATAAATTTTATGTACGTGACTTCAAGTATATTTGTCACATAGGTTCAAACTTACCGAGCTCAACACCAAGTATAAGCATAGCACCTATTAGCCATGTACTCAAGACACTTACCCGATCCGCTGTCCGCGATCGACTCAATAGTGTCGCACACATAGTGTCCATAATGATTCACGAATGTATATTGAGTCCGCACACTCAGTGCTATATAATCAACTCGCACACTTAGTGCTACGTAATCAAATCGCACACTTAGTGCTACATAGTCAAACTCGCACACTTAGTGCCGCATGGTCAGTTCGCACACTTAGTGCATCATATTCATTTCGCACACTTAGTGCAACATAGTCAAATCGCACACTTAGTGCTGTACAATTTAATCCCGCGCACTTAGCGCCAATCTCATGGTCATAAATGGTTATCCCGCACGTTTAGTGCCGAGATCAACAACTCAGTACATCTTACCTCTTTTCTTTCTTTCAACAATTTCATCATCACATACGTACATGCACATATATATATATGTATATTTATTCATTCCATTCAGCATCAATACATAAACATTATGACCATTGAAATAATACCAACTACATGCTTAATGACTTACCTCGTGTTGGGTAAGACGGTTCCAACTCGACTACTCGATAACCCTTTTCTTTGCCTTTGCTCGATTCACCTCCTTTAACTCCTTGAGCCAAATCAATAATTTAAAATAGTCATTAATCGACTATTCAAGTATTACTTTCAGAATAATATATATATTGATTTGACTTTCACACACATAGCTTATAGTAAGCTTTATAATAGTCAATAAATAACTCATTGGCAAATTTTCATTAATGTTTACAACAAAATCACATATTCACTACGAGCTGTTTTCCTGAGCAGTAGTCGGTAAATTGTTTATAACTGGAGCTACAAAACTCCAAATCACTAGCCGTTAATTTTCCCTGAATATAGACTCGTATATCTTCCATCCATAAAATTTTCAGAATTTTTGGCTTGGCCAATCAATACCAGATTTTTCTTAAAGTTTCCCCTGTTTCACTGTTTGACTATTCTGACCACTCTTCACTACGAATCAAATTTCTCATTTTACAGAATTCAAAATGTGTTTTATTTGATCTCATTTGAAACTAGACTCATTAAGGAGTCTAAGCATATAAATTTTATCTTATAATCATTTTTGTACAATTTATAATGATTTTCTAAATACAGAACAGGGAATCTAGTAGTCATTTTGACTCAGCCCCACAATACTTCAAATATCTCAAGATCGGTAACTCTTTTGTTTTCATAGTTTCTTTTGTAAGAAAATAGACTCTTCAAGCTTTAATGGCATAATTCACTCAGCTTCTAATTCAACTCCTACAAATTATGGCGATTTTCCAAAATCACCTTACTGCTGCTGTCCCCAAACAGATTATTACCGAATCAAATACTAACATTAGCATTTCACCTTAATAGCTAGCTTGCCAAGCCTTAATTTAACATATTTTCATTCAATTTGGTCTAATAACGCATAAATGGGTAAATTACATTTTTACCCCTAATATTTCGCACTTTCACAATTTAGTCTTTATTCCACAAAACACAAAATACACAAAGTTTGGTCACACTCCTTAAGGGCCGAATCTTCCTAGTGCCCATATAAGTCATACATCTCATTTATTTCACCTTTGAGTCCTTCAAAATTTGTTTTTGTAATTTAGCCCCAACTACTCAAATCACCAAAACTTCAACACAAACATATTAATCTTTAACATATCTTCACTTTCATCAACAACTATCAAAAAGCTCAAGCACTCATCAATGGCAAAACACAAAATCATCATCAATCCACAAAATTGAACCATGGGTTTTTAGAACTCAAGTCAACTACTAAAACATGCATGCAACTCAAGAACAACATCAAACATACCTTAGTCTAGCAAACCACCATAGCCGATTTTCTCAAGCTCTTCCCCTTCCTTTCTTTCCTCTATTCGGCCAAAGGTGTTCAAGAATGAACACACATTTTTTTTGTTTTCTTTCCTCAACTCACGGCAACAAGGGGGGGGGTATGGATGAGACCATTTTTTTTTTCATCACCCTTCCTTTTCATTGTTTAATTCCTTTCTTTAATTTATTTTAATTATCATGCTTAATATTTTATTTTCCTTACCATACATCACTAACACAACATGTTGGTGACATGTTTCCACCCATAGCATGGCCGGCCACTACATATTAGGGAGGGGAATTTGACATGCAAGTCCCCTTTTTCTTCCACATGCACTAATAGGTCCTCATGCATTGACCTATCACATTTTAAAATTTTCTCATATTAGTCCTATTGACTAAATTCACATGCAATCGACTAAATCGAAGCTTGAAATTTTCACACATTCATGATTACATATTCTAGATAATAAACATCACATTCAAACCTTTCGGCGACTCGGTTTAGCGGTCCCGAAACCACTTCCCGACTAGGGTCAATTTTGGGCTGTCACAACTCTCCCCCACTTAAGAAATTTTCGTCCCCGAAAATCTTACCGGTAAATAGGTTTGGATATCGTTCTTTCATCGAGCTCTCGGTTTCCCAAGTAGCTTCCTCGATCCCGTGTTCGAGCCATAACGCCTTTACTTTCTGTTCGGCATCTTTAATCAAATCAACTCCGAAAATTTTACTTTCACCAAGCTCAGTCCAAACAATGGTGTGCGGCATTTACGCCCGTACAAAGCCTCGTAAGGTGCCATCTTAATACTTGATTGAAAACTATTGTTGTAAGCGAATTCAATCAAAGGTAAATACCGTTCCCATGAACTACTAAACTCGAGGATGCAACATCTCAACATATCCTCAAGCATCTGAATTATCCGCTCGGATTGACCATCGGTTTAGGGGTGAAAAGCGGTGCTAAAATGCAGCTTGGTACCCAAAGCTTCTTGCAATTTCTTCCAAAATCGTGAGGTAAATCTCGGATCTCTATCCGACACGATAGAAATAGGTACTCCATGTAATCTCACAATCTGAGAGACATACAATTCGGCTAGTTTATCCAATGAAAGATCCGTACGCACGAGGATAAAGTGAGCCGACTTAGTCAGCCTATCAACAACAACCCAAATCGCATCCTTCTTACTTGCGGACAATGGCAGTCCGGACACAAAGTCCATTGTGACTCGGTCCCATTTCCACTCGGGTATCATGATCGGCTAAAGTAACCCTGAAGGCACTTAATGTTCCGCTTTCACTTGTTGACATATTAAACATCTCGAAACAAAGTCGGAGATGTCTCGTTTCATACCATGCCACCAAAACCGACGTTTCAAGTCGTTGTACATTTTCGTGCTCCCCGGGTGAATTGACATTCGGCTACAATAGGCTTCGTTCAGAATCATCGGAATGAGTTCCGAATTCCTTGGAACACACAAACGACTTCTAAACCTCAAACAACCATCATCATCAATCTGAAACTCCGATTCCTTGTTTGGAACACACTCAGCTCGTTTTGCAACCAATTCATCATCGACTTTCTGAGCTTCACGAATTTGATGAGTCAATAATGGTTTGGCTTTTAATTCAGCTACTAACACATTGTCAGGTAGAACAGACAAGTGTACATTCATCGCTCGCAAAGCAACAGTGATTTCCGGCTTAAGGCGTCCGCAACCACATTAGCCTTTCCCGGGTGTAATCAATGACAAGCTCGTAATCTTTCAACAACTCAAGCCAACGTCTTTGTCGCAGATTCAAGTCTCGTTGAGTCATCAAATATTGAGACTTTTGTGATCTGAAAACACATGGCACTTCTCACCAAACAAATAATGTCGCCATATTTTCAATGCAAACACAATGGCGGCTAGTTCGAGATCATGGGTCAGATAATTTCTCTCGTGTGGCTTCAATTGTCTCGACGCATAGGCCACAACTCGACCTTCTTGCATCAATACGCAACCCAACCCAAGTAGGGATGCATCACTATAAATGACAAACTCTTTACCCGATTCGGGTTGCACCAAAATTGGAGCTTCAGTCAAATGAGTTTTCAGTTGATCGAAGCTTTTCTGACATTTCTCCGTCCATTCGAACTTAACATCCTTTTGAAGTAACTTCGTCATTGGTGTGGCTATCATCGAGAAACCTTTGACAAATCGTCGGTAATAACCGGCGAGCCCTAGAAAGCTCCGGACTTCGGTAACACTTCTCGGAGGCTTCTAGTTAAGTATGACTGAAATTTTGCTCGGGTCAACTCGAATACCCGATGCGGACACCACATGACCCAAGAAGCTAACCTCTCTTAACCAGAACTCACACTTACTGAACTTAGCATATAACTGCTTATCCCGCAAAGTTTGCACACTTGCCTCAGATGCTCAGCATGTTCGGTCTCATCTCTTGAATAGACCAAGATGTCATCAATAAACACAACTACGAACCGATCCAATACGGCCTGAAGATCCGATTCATCAAATCCATAAACACCGCAAGGGCATTAGTGAGCCAAACGGCATCACTAAGAACTCGTAGTGACCATATCTCGTCCTGAAGGCAGTTTTGGGTATGTCCGATTCTCGAATTCGCAACTGATAATAGCCCGATCTCAGATCTATTTTGAGAACATTGAGGCTCCTTCAGTTGGTCGAACAAATCATCAATACGCGGTAACGGATACTTATTCTTTATCGTCACTTTATTCAGTTGACGATAGTCAATGCACAACCTCATGGTTCCGTCCTTCTTTTTCACGAACAATACTGGTGCACCCCAAGGTGAGAAACTCGGTCGAGCGAAACCTCTATCCGTCATTCTTGCAACTGACTTTCAACTCTTTTAACTCGGTTAGTGCCATACGATACGGAGCGATCGAAATTGGCGTAGTTCCAGTACAAGCTCAATACCAAACTCTACCTCCCGAACAGGTGGCAAACCCGGTAACTCTTCAGGAAAAACATCCGGGTATTCACAAACCACCGGCACCGATTCGGGTTTCTTTTCTAACTTCTTGTCATCAAGTACATACGCGAGGTACGTTTCGCACCCTTTCCTTACATATTTCTGGGCCAACATTGCTGATATTACAGCTGGCAACCCCCTTAAGTCCGCAGACTCAACTCGGATTATTTCGTTATTTGCGCACCTCTAATCGATAGTCTTGCTTTTGCAATTCACAACCTCATCATGCGCGGTTAACCAATCCAAACCAAAAATAACATCAACTCGTCGAACGGCAAAAAGCATCAAATCGGCCAGAAAACAGGATTCTCGGATTATTAGAGGGCATCTCTTACACACTTTATCAACAAGTACGCATTGACCCAAAGGGTTTGATACTCGAATTACGAGCTCAGTAGACTCGACAGGTAGAGTCTTACTGGTTGCTAAGGTTTCGCATACATATGAATGAGTAGAACCAGGGTCAATCAATGCAATCACATTAGTATCAAAGAGAGTGAAGGTACCAGTGCTGACGTCGGGGGAGGATGCCTCCTCTCGTGCGCGAATGGCATATGCTCTTGCAGGAGTACGGTTCTCGGCTCGATCGGCCGTATCAGAGGCCCCCTCTGACTACCACCCCTGCCTCCTAAAATTCTCGGTGGTCTACCTCTAGATGTCACTCCACTAGGTCTTGCACCTTGAATCTTATTCTTCTCATCCAGCTCCGTGCAATCTCTAATGAAGTGGTCCTTCGAACCGCATCCGTAACAGACCCTGCTAGTAGACTTGCCCCAACATTCACCTAGGTGTCGTCTTCCACATTGGGGACATTCAGGTTTCTCGTGACGATTATTGCCCACACTAGCTACCGAAGTAGCTCGGGAGCCCATCGATGGTCTTGCCCTGATGGAAATTCCCGCAGTCGCCCTCGACTTCTTAATGTCCTCCCTGAACTTCTTTACAGCTGAGAACGGAGCTTTACCCGTCGATCTCTTACGATAATCCCTAGCTTCAAATTCAGCCTTCCTCTTCTCCTTTCCAAGTTCTTCCGCCTTGCAGGCTCGTTCGACTAGTGTTACGAATTCTTTTATTTCCAAATACCCATTAGTAGCTTTAATCTTCATTCAATCCTTCCTCGAATCTTTTGCACATAGCAACCTCGTCAGCTACACACTCCCGGCATACCTACTGAGTCTTACGAATTCATGTTCGTATTCAGATACAGTCATACGGCCTTGCTTGAGTTCCAAGAACTCCTTACGTTTCTGATCAATGAACCGTTGGCTAATAAATTTCTTCAGGAATTCCATTTGAAAGAAGTCCCAATTACTCGCTCGTTCGGGACTATGGAAATCGGTTCCACCAATAGTAGG